>NC_138305.1:26075000-26152500 GCF_965601325.2 Salmo salar
TGCAGAGTGGAGAAGCCTCTCTCAGCTCCAATTATGTGAACAGGAGAGTCGGCTACACACACACACACACACACACACACACACACACACACACACACACACAGATACACACAGACACAGACACACAAACACACAGATACACAAACACACACTTACACACACACATATGGAGGCGTCTAGATATTGAAGCTTGGTTCAGACAGACCTTGACACCTGCTGTGCAGTGTGGAAATGTGTGGGACTGTAGGTCTACAAGTGTAGGAACTTAATTTGATCACTCTTTTGCGAACTTCGTGATTTACAAATATGCAATAAAAACCCGCACCAAACACGTTATATTACAGCCAGGTCAGTCGTGAAAAAAAGTCAGTATTCGACGTTCATCCATGTCTGAGGACGTCGGGAGAGGACGTGGAAACCAGCCACTAGGGGCAACAGAGAGTGCAGTTACCTTGAAGTAGGCTTGGGTTTTGCTAGGATGTTGTGGACTGGGATGGTGGATAAGGGTAAGAGCTATGGCTCCGAGGGTTGTGTGTTAATTCCAGATGACGACGTTTGTTACATTTCCTTGTTTACATCCACCTATTACGCCTACACTAATACCCCCACACACACCCTCACACTAATACCCCCACACACACCCTCACCCTCACACTAATACCCCCACACACACCCTCACCCTCAAACTAACACCCCCACACACACCCTCACCCTCACACTAATACCCCCACACACACCCTCACCCTCATACTAATACCCCCACACACACCCTCACCCTCAAACTAACACCCCCACACACACCCTCACCCTCACACTAATACCCCCACACACACCCTCACCCTCACACTAACATCCCCACACACACCCTCATCCTCACACTAACATCCCCACACACACCCTCACCCTCACACTAACGTCCCCACACACACACACACCCTAACACTAACACCCCCACACACACCCTCACCCTCACACTAACATCCCCACACACACCCACACTCCCACTAACAACAACACACCCTCACCCTCACACTAATACCCCCACACACACCCACACTCCCACTAACAACCACACACACACACACACACCGTCACACTGACAACCACACACCCTCACACTAAAACTAACACACCCACACACACACACCCACTAACAACCACACACACACACACACACACACACACACACACACACACACATACTGTTTATAATTATTTTCTTATTTTTATAACTTTTCTTATTATTATTACTATTGTTATTATTACTACTACTATTATTATTACTTTTCTTATTATTATTATTAGTAGTAGTATTACTGTTATTACTATTATTATTATTATTGTTAATATTATTACTATTATTACTGTTAATATTATTACTATTATTATTAGTAGTAGTATTACTGTTATTACTATTATTATTATTGTTAATAGTATTACTATTATTATTGCTACTAGTATTATTATTACTACTATTATTATTATAATTATTACTATTGCTACTATTATTAGTATTACTACTATTAGTATTGCAACTATTATTACTATTATTTTTACTGCTATTATCACTATTATTCGTATTGCTATTATTATTATAATTATTAGTCTACTATTATTACTATTTGTATTACTATTACTGATATTAGTATTATTGCTACTATTATTATTACTATCATTATTCGTATTACTACTATTATTTTAACTTTTATTATTACTATTACAAATATTATAACTTTTACTACTGGTAGTATTACTATTATTATTATTACTATTATTACTACTATTACTATTACTGCTATTATTGTTATTGCTAGTATTTATTATTACTGTAAATACTTATTATTATTACTCGTACTATTATTATTGTTATTATTATTATTATTGCTATTACTACTATTACGAGTATTATTATGACTATTATCACATTTATTCATGTTAATATTATTATAATTATTATTACTAGTAGTATTGCTAATATTAGTATTAATACTATTGTTACAATTATTCCTATTATTATTATTCTTTTTAGTAGTAGTAGTATTACTATTATTATGACTGCTATTATCATTATTACTCTTATTATTATTGCTACTCTTATTACTGTTATTATTACTGCTATTATTACTATTATTATTACTGGCCTACTATTATTACTATTATTACTATTTGTATAACTATTACTGCTATTATTAGTAATACTACTATTATTATAACTTTTATTATTACTATTACTAATATTATTACTTTTACTACTCGTAGTATTACTATTATTATTAGCACTATTATTAGCACTATTACTACTACTGCTATTATTGTTATTGCTAGTATTTATTATCACTATTAATACTGGTATTATTATTACTCGTACTTTATTATTATTATTACTAATAGTATTGTTATTACTATTTGTATTACTATTACTGCTATTAGTATTATTGCTACTATTATTATTACTATCGTTATTAGTATTACTACTATTATTATAACTATTATTATTACTATTACCAATAATATTACTTTTAATGCCGGTAGTATTACTATCATTATTATTACTATTATAACTACTATTACTATTACTGGTATTATTGTTATTGCTAGTATTTATTATTACTATTAATACTGTTATTATTATTACTCGCATTCTTATTATTATTACTATTATTATTGTTATTACTATTATTACTACTTTTACTAGTATTATTATTTTTACAACTTTTATTATTACTATTATTAATATTATTATTATTGCTATTATTATTACTATTATTATTATTATTATTATTACTACTATTATTATTACTGTTATTATTATTATTATTATTACTATTATTTTTATTATCACTATTATTATTGTCATTACGATTGTTAATACTATTTATATTGCTATTACTACTATTTGTATTATTATTATTACTATTATTATTATTGTTGTTATTATTATTATTATTATTGTTATTATTGCTATTACTATTATTATTACTATTATTATTACTATGACTATTACTATTATTATTACTATTATTACTATGACTAGGCTTTCTATTATTATTATTATTACTTTAATTATTGTTACTATTTGTATTATTAGTATTAGTTGTATTACTACTACTATGATCATTACTACTATTGTTATTATTATTACTATTATTATTGTTATTATTATTATTATTATTGCTATTATTATTACTATTATTATTATTATTGTTATTATTATTATTATTATTGATATTGCTATTACTATTATTATTACTATTATTATTGCTGTGACTATTACTATTATTATTACTATTATTATTACTATGACTATGATTTCTATTATTATTATTACTTTTATTATTGTTACTATTTGTATTATTAGTATTAGTTGTATTACTACTACTATGATCATTACTACTACTATGATCATTACTACTACTATTACTATTATTAGTATTATTATTACTACTATTACTATTATTATTTCTGATATTATTAGTACTATTATTATTACTATTAATATTATTAATATTAGTACTAGTATTATTATTAGTGTTGCTATTATTAATATTATTGTTATTACTATTCTAATTTTTTCTATTATTATATTAGTAGTAGGTGTAGTAGTATGTATCCTGTTACCATTCACTTTCTCCTAATCCCTGACTACATGTACATATGGCGGAGATCTTTGTGGGCTATACTCGGCCTTGTCCTGGGATGGTATGTTGGTGGTTGGAGATATCCCTCCAGTGGTGTGGAGGCTGTGCTTTGGCAAAGTGGGTGGGGTTATATCCTACCTGTTTGGCCCTGTCCTGGGGTTTCATCGGATGGGGCCACAGTATCTCCTGACCCCTCCTGTCTCAGCCTCCAGTATTTATGCTGCAGTAGTTTATGTGTCGGGGGGCTAGGGTCAGTCTGTCACATCTGGAGTATTTCTCTTGTCTTTTCCGGTGTCCTGTGTGAATTTAAATATGCTCTCTCTTATTCTCTCTTTCTCTTTCTTTCTTTCTCTCTTGCGGAGGACCTGAGCCCAAGGACCATGCCTCAGCACTACCTGGCTTGATGACTCCTTGCTGTCCCCAGTTCACCTGGCCGTGCTGCTGCTCCAGTTCTGTTCTGCCTGCAGCTATGGAACCCTGACCTGTTCACCGGACGTGCTACCTGTCCCAGACCTGTTGTCCCAGACCTGCTGGAACCCGGACCTATTCACCGGACGTGCTACCTGTCCCAGACCTGCTGTTTTCAACTCTCTAGAGACAGCAGGTGCGGTAGAGATACTCTCAAAGATCGGCTATGAAAAAGCCAACTGACACTTACTCTTGTGTTACTGACTTGTTACACCCTCGACAACTACTATGATTATTATTATTTGACAATGCTGGTCATTTATGAACATTTGAACATCTAGGCCATGTGCTGTTATAATCTCCACCCGGCACAGCCAGAAGAGGACTGGCCACCCCTCATAGCCTGGTTCCTCTCGAGGTTTCTTCCTAGGTTTTGGCCTTTCTAGGGAGTTTTTCCTAGCCACCGTGCTTCTACACCTGCATTGCTTGCTGTTTGGGGTTTTAGGCTGGGTTTCTGTACAGCACTTTGTGATATCAGCTGATGTAAGAAGGGCTATATAAATAAATACATTTGATTTGATTTACTCCAGTATCCCTGCACATTGTTAATGCTGTACTGGCCCTGACCCTTTATACAGCTTCCTCTTCTGTTTATTAGTTCTACTATTTTGATATTGAATACTGCATGGTTAGGAAGGGCTGGCAAGTTAAACATTTCACTGTACTTGTGCATGTTACAAATAAAGCATGAAACCTGAACTGAGCAATGGAGTTGTTTTAGTTTTAACCCTTAATTAAACTTTAACCTTGAGTCATTCAGAATTAAGGAAGGAGGAGCCGCAGCAGGAGGAGTACCCCATGATGTCAAAAACACCTTGAAATGTGGTGTTTTGCACCCTACACCAAAAAAAGAACAGTGTTGGTTCTTCTACCTTTCTGGAGACTTGAGAACCCCCAAAGTCCCCACAAGGATAGTAAAAAATTGTCCCTAGTGGGGACATTTTCCCACTTCCGCATGAGGACAAAGGCTATGCTAAGGTTAGGGGTTAGGTTTAGGGTTAGTGTTAGAATTAGGGTTAGGGTAAGGGGTTAGTGGTTAGGTTTAGGATCAGGGTTAGGAGCTAGATTTAGGTTTAAG
Organism: Salmo salar; assembly: GCF_965601325.2. NCBI lineage: Eukaryota > Metazoa > Chordata > Actinopteri > Salmoniformes > Salmonidae > Salmo > Salmo salar. The sequence continues at coordinate 26,080,185 of NC_138305.1, forward strand.
GTTAGGGTAAGGGTTGGGATTGGGGTTGTGTGTGTGCATATGTGCAAAACCCAAGCCTACTTCAAGGTAACTGCACTCACTGTTGCCCCTAGTGGCTAGTGTTAAGGTTAGGGTTAGGTTAAGGGTTAGGGGTTAGGGAAAAATTATAATGACACAGGACGAGACCCAAATGCTGACACAGGAGGCAGATGGTTAGAGTCTCTGATATTTATTAATAGACAAGGGGCAGGCAAGAGGCAGGTCGAGGACAGGCAGAAGTGCCTAAACCAGGTCAGAGTCGAATGGGTACAGGATGGCATGCAGGCTCGAGGTCAGGGCAGGCGGAATGGTATGGCAGGCGGGCTCAGTGTCAGGGCAGGCAGAATGGTATGGCAGGCGGGCTCAGTGTCAGGGCAGGCAGAAAGGTTCGGAACTGGGAGGACTAGAAACAGGGACTATAAAAATTGAAGTACGAAAAAACACGCTGGTAGGCTTGACGAGACAAGATGAACTGGCAACAGACAAACAGACACCACTGGTATAAATACACAGGGGAAAATCGGAACAAATGGGAGACATCTGATGGTGGGGTGGAAACAAGCACAAGACAGGTGAAACAGATCACGGTGTGACAAAAATAATATTTTTAATGGGAATCAATTGTTTGGTCGCCACGAGGATAGTGAAACGATGTGTGTGTGTTTACTTCTCTCACACCGTGTACTGAGCTATTGAGACAACTGATACTCCTGCAGTCACTACTTCAATCACCTACTAAATATGAGGTGTATATCCAAGCCTTAGATCCTAAGGGAAGGGAAGACTGCTCCCTCGTCATATAATATAGGACATACAATGTGTTCAGGTGCGATTTTAGCATGTAAATCTTGGGGGGGCAAAAAAACTATAGATATCAAGTGGGATGCATGCCAGCAAAGCCACTACACAACACAACACTAAACAATACATAAATTGCATTATAACGGTGACAAACGGTGCCCACAAACTGTTAGGGCCTACATAAAGCTGTCCCAACAGCAGAGTCAAATCCAATCAAATCAAATTGTATTGGTCACATGCACCTGGTTAGCAGATTAATGCGAGTGTAGTGAAATGCTGTGCTTCTGGTTCCAACTATGCAGTAATATCTAACAAGTCATTTACCAATTCCACAACAACTACCTTGAAAACACAAGTGTAAAGGGATGAATAGAATATGTATATACAGTTGAAGTCGGAAGTTTACATACACTTAGGTTGGAGTCATTAAAACTTGTTTTTCAACCACTCCACAAATGTATTTTTAACAAACTATAGTTTTGGCAAGTTGGTTAGGACATCTACTTTGCACATGACACAAGTAATTTCTCCAGCAATATTTTACAGACAGATTATTTCACTTATAATTCAATGTATCACAATTCCAGTGGGTCAGATGTTTACATACACTAAGTTGACTGTGCCTTTAAAAAGCTTTGAACATTTCTGAAAATAATGCCATGGCTTTAGAAGATTCTGACATCATTGGAGTCAATGATTAGAGTCACCAGCAGCATACCATCCTGCATCCCACTGCTGGCTTGCTTCTGAAGCTAAGTAGGGTTGGTCCTGATCAGTCCCTGGATTGGAGACCAGATGCTGCTGGAAGTGGTGTTGGAGGGCCAGTAGGAGGTGCTCTTTCCTCTGGTCTAAAAAATATCCCAGTTCACAAGGGCTGTAATTGGGGACACTGCCCTGTGTAGGGTGCTGTATTTCGGATGGGATGTTAAATGGGTGTCCTGACTCTCTGAGGTCATTAAAGATCCCATTGCACTTATCGTAGGGGTGTTAACCCTGGTATCCTGGCTAAATTCCCAATCTGGCCCTAATACAGGCAGGGTTATATCCTGCCTGTTTGGCCCTGTCCGGGGGTATCATCGGATGGGGCCACAGTGTCTTCTGATCCCTCCTGTCTCAGCCTCCAGTATTTATGCTGCAGTAGTTTATGTGTCGGGGGGCTAGGGTCAGTCTGTTACATCTGGAGTATTTCTCTTGTCTTATCCGGTGTCCTGTGTGAATTTAAATATGCTCTCTCTAATTCTCTCTTTCTGTCTTTCTCTCGGAGGACCTGAGCCCTAGGACCATGCCTCAGGACTACCTGGTATGATGACTCCTTGCTGTCCCCAGTCCACCTGGCCGTGCTGCTGCTCCAGTTTCAACTGTTCTGCCTGCGGCTTTGGAACCCTGACCTGTTCACCGGACGTGCTTGTTGCACCCTCGACAACTACTATGATTATTATTATTTGACCATGCTGGTCATTTATGAACATTTTAACATCTTGACCATGTTCTGTTATAATATCCACCCTGCACAGCCAGAAGAGGACTGGCCACCCCTCATAGCCTGGTTCCTCTCTAGGTTTCTTCCTAGGTTTTTGGCCTTTCTAGGGAGTTTTTCCTAGGGAGTTTTTCCTAGCCACCGTGCTTCTTTCACATGCTTTGCTTGCTGTTTGGGGTTTTAGGCTGGGTTTCTGTACAGCACTTTGAGATATCAGCTGATGTACGAAGGGCTATATAAAAATACATTTGATTGATTTGAATTTGAATACCATCATGGCCACCTAATCATCCCCAGCTTACAATTGGCTCATTCATCCCTCTCCCCTGTAACTATTCCCCAGGTTGTTGCTGTAAATGACAATGTGTTCTCAGTCAGCTTACCTAGTAAAATAATGGTAAAAAAAAATTTGGAGGTGTGGATGTATTTCAAGGCCTACCTTCAAATGCAGTGCCTCTTTGCTTGACATCATGGGAAAATAAAAAGAAATCAGACCTCCACAAGTCTGGTTTGTCCTTGGGAGCATTTTCCAAATGCCTGAAGGTTCCACGTTCAGCTATACAAACAATAGTACGCAAGTATAAACGCCATGGGACCATGCAGCTGTCATATTGCTAAGGAAGGAGAAGTGTTCTGTCTCCTAGAGAGGAATGTACTTTGGTGTGAAAAGTGCAAATCAATCCCAGAGCAACAGCAAAGGACCTTGTGAAGATGCTGGAGGAAACGGGTACAAAAATATCTATATCCACAGTAAAACAAGTCCTATATTGACATAAACTGAAAGGCTGCTCAGCAAGGAAGAATCCACTGCTCCAAAACCTCCATAAAAAAAGCCACTTTGATTTGCAACTGCACTTGGTGACAAAGATCGTACATTTTGGAGAAATGTTGTCTTGTCTGATGAAACAAAAATAGAACTGTTTGGTCATAATGACCATTGTTATGTTTGGAGGAAAAAGGGGGAGGCTTGTAAGCCGAAGAACACCATCCCAATCATGAAGCACGGGGGTGGCAGCATCATGTTGTGGGGGTGCTTTGCTGCAGGAGGGACTGGTGCACTTCACAAAATAGATGGCTTCATGTGGCAGGAATATTATGTGGATATATTGAAGCAACATCTCAAGACAACAGTCAGGAAGTTAAGCTTGGACGTAAATGGGTCTTCCAAATGAACAATGACCCCAAGTATACTTCCAAAGTTGTGTCAAAATGGCTTAAGGACAACAACAAGGTATTGGAGTGGCCATCACAAAGCCCTGACTTCAATCCCATAGAAAATTTGTGGGCAGAACTGAAAAAGTGTGTACGAGCAAGGAGGCCTACAAACCTGACTCAGTTACACTAGCTCTGTCAGGAGGAATGGACAAAAATTCACCCAACTTATTGTGGGAAGCTTGTGGAAGGCTACCCAAAACGTTTGACCCAAGTTAAACAATTTAACCTCTATGGGCTAGCGTCCCACCTACTCAACAGCCAGTGTAATCCCGTGGCACGATATTGAAATACCTTAGAAATGCTATTACTTCAATTTCTCAAACATATTACTATTTTACACCATTTTAAAGACAAGACTCTCGTTAATCTAACCACACTGTCCGATTTCAAAAAGGCTTTACAACGAAAGCAAAACATTAGATCATGTCATCAGAGTACCCAGCCAGAAATAATCAGACACCCATTTTTCAAGCTAGCATATAATGTCACATGAACCCAAACCACAGCTAAATGCAGCACTAACCTTTGATGATCTTCATCAGATGACAATCCTAGGACATTATGTTATACAATACATGCATGTTTTGTTCAATCAAGTTCATATTTATATCAAAAACCAGCTTTTTACATTAGCATGTGACTAGCATGTGACTAGCATTCCCACCGAACACTTCCGGTGAATTTACTAAATTACTCACGATAAACGTTCACAAAAAACATAACAATTATTTTAAGAATTATAGATACAGAACTCCTTTATGCACTCGCTATGTCCGAAAATAATTGTTATGTATTTTGTGAATGTTAATCGTGAGTCATTTAGTAAATTCACCAGAAGTTTGCGGTGGGTATGCTAGTTCTGAACATCACATGCTAATGTAAAAAGCTGGTTTTTGATATAAATATGAACTTGATTGAACAAAACATGCATGTATTGTATAACAAAATGTCCTAGGAGTGTCATCTGATGAAGATCATCAAAGGTTAGTGCTGCATTTAGCTGTGGTTTTGGTTTTTGTGACATATATGCTTGCTTTGAAAATGGCTGTGTGATTATTTTTGGCAGGGTACTCTCCTGACATAATCTAATGTTTTGCTTTCGCTGTAAAGCCTTTTTGAAATCGGACAATGTGGTTAGATTGAGAGTCTTGTCTTTAAAATGGTGTAAAATAGTCATATGTTTGAGAAATTGAAGTTATAGCATTTTTGAGGAATTTGTATTTCGCACCACGCGATTGCACTGGCTGTTGACTAGGTGGGACGCAACGTCCCACCTTGCCCAGGGAGGTTAGGGAAGGTTTTAATAGTCACAGTGGGTACAACATCCCCGATGCACTTGCTAATAAACTCGCTCACCGAATCAGCGTATACATCAATGTTGTTGTCTGAGGCTATCTGGAACATATCCCAGTCCACGTGATCAAAGCAATCTTGAAGCATGGAATCCGATTGGTCAGACCAGCGTTGTATTGACCTGAGGACAGGCGTTTCCTGATTTAGTTTCTGTCTATAGGCTGGTCTGTGGAGTCATGGTCAGATTTGCCGAAGGCAGGGCGGGGGAAGGCTTTGTATGCATCGTGGAAGTTCGAGCAGCAATGATCCAGAATTCTGCCAGCTCGTGTCGCGCATTCGATATGATGATAGATTTAGGGAGTATTGTTCTTAGGTTAGCTTTGTTAAAATCCCCAACTACAATAAATGCAGCCTCAGTATGTATGGTTTCCAGTTTACATAGAGTCCAGTGAAGTTATTTCATGACCGACGAGGTATTTGCTTGGGGTGGGGGGTATACATGGCTGTAATCGAAGAAAATTCTCTTGGAAGACAATGCGGTCGGCATTAGATTTTAAGGAATTCTAGGTAGAGTTGCAAAGAAAAAGGCATATCTCAGACTGGCCAAAAAAAGATTAAGATGGGCAAAAATACACAGACACTGGACAGAGGAACTCTGCCTAGAAGGCCAGCATCCCGGAGTCGCCTCATCACTGTTGACGTTGAGACTGGTGTTTTGTGGGTACTATTTAATGAAGCTGCCAGTTGAGGACTTGTGAGGTGTCTGTTTCTCAAACTAGACACTCTAAGGTACTTGTCCTCTTGCTCAGTTGTGCACCGGGGCCCCCACTCCTTTTTCTATTCTGGTTAGAGCCACAAATGCTGATGCTCCAGATACTCAACTAGTCTAAAGAAGGCCAGTTTTATTGCATATTTTATCAGAACAACAGTTTTCAGCTGTGCTAACATAATTGCAAAAGGGTTTTCTAATGATCAATTAGCCTTTTAAAATGATAAACTTAGATTAGCTAACACAACGTGCCATTGAAACACAGGAGTGATGGTTGCTGATAATGGGCCTCTGTACGTAGATATTCCATTAAAAAAAAAAAATCAGCCGTTTCCAGCTACAGTAGTCATTTACAACATTAACAATGTCTACACTGTATTTCTGATCAATTTGATGTTATTTTAATGGACAAAAACTTTAGCTTTTCTTTCAAAAACAAGGACATTTCTAAGTGACCTCAAATTTTTGAACGGTAGTGTATATATTTTGTTTCATTGTTGGCAAACTGATGTGTGACACGTATTAATGCTAAAATAACATGCCAAGCAGGTAAGCCCCCCAAAAAAGTGTACACAGAGTGTACAAAACATTAGGAACACCTGCGCTTTCCTTGACATAGACTGACCTGTGAATCCAGGTGATAGCTTTGATCCCTTCAATCAGTGTAGATGAAGGGGAGGAGACAGGTTAAAGAGGGATTTTTACGCCTTGAGACAATTGAGACATGGATTGTGTATGTGTGCCAATCAGAGAGTGAATGGGCAAGACAAAAGATTGAAGTGTCTTTGAAAGGGGTATGGTAGTAGGTGCCAGGCGTATCGGTTTGAGTGAGTGAAACTGCAACGCTGCTGGGTTTTTCACGCTCAACAGTTCCCCGTGTGTATCAATGATGGTCCATCACCCAAAGGACATCCAGCCAACTTGACACAACTATGGGAAGCATCGGAGTCAGCATGGGCCAGTATCCCTGTGGAACGCTTTCGACACCTTGTAGAATCCATGCTCCAACGAATTGAGGCTGTTCTGAGGGCAAAAATGGGAGTGTTCCTAATGTTTTGTCCACTCAGTCTACTTGGTCAGCTTCTCCCATACAGAAACGCAGGGAAGTTAGCGTAGCTGCTCAGAAGCCAGATCCCCCTAGGGCGCTCTGCAAATGTTTGCAGGCAAATTAAGAATTCATTGAAAAGAGTTAGTATTCAAAAACACTCTCAGAACCAATTACGGACGCTGTCTCAGATACGAAACCCGGAAGGGGGAACAGGGGATCGCAAGCCCCGTCGCACTTCTATTTATAGACGCGTGCGACTCTCAAAGTGCTCCCTGCAGAGAGGCCTCAGTGACGTATTATGGGGTGTGTATCAAAGAAAGAGCCCCTTCCAAATTACCTGTTATATAACACAGCTCTGATCCTCCTCTACATTACCTGTTATATAACACAGCTTTGATCCTCCGCTACATTACCTGTTATATAACACAGCTCTGATCCTCCTCTACATTACCTGTTATATAACACAGCTCTGATCCTCCTCCACATGACCTGTTATATAACACAGCTCTGCTCCTCCTCCACATTACCTGTTATATAACACAGCTCTGATCCTCCTCTACATTACCTGTTATATAACACAGCTCTGATCCTCCACTACATTACCTGTTATATAACACAGCTCTGTTCCTCCTCCACATGACCTGTTATATAACACAGCTCTGATCCTCCTCCACATTACCTGTTATATAACACAGCTCTGATCCTCCTCCACATTACCTGTTATATAACACAGCTCTGATCCTCCTCTACATGACCTGTTATATAACACAGCTCTGATCCTCCTCCACATTAACTGTTATATAACACAGCTCTGCACGGATCATGTGAGTTATACAGGATTCAATAGTCCGCTGTTGGAAAGATATCGAAGGGTTTCACACACGCAAACACACACACCCTGTATACACACACACACCCTGTATACCCACCCACACCCTGTATACCCACACACACGCACACCCTGTATACCCACACACACACCCTGTATACCCCCACACTCACCCTGTATACCCCCACACTCACCCTGTATACCCCCACACTCACCCTGCATACCCACACTCACCCTGCATACCCACACTCACCCTGCATACCCACACTCACCCTGCATACCTACACTCACCCTGCATACCTACACTCACCCTGCATACCCACACTCACCCTGCATACCCACACTCACCCTGCATACCCACACTCACCCTGCATACCTACACTCACCCTGTATACCTACACTCACCATGTATACCTACACTCACCCTGTACAAACACCAATATGCTAGTTCCATTACTGTCACTTTCATTAAACAGACAACAAAACCCATCAAGAGGTGGAGAGCAGCCGTATCCCAATATCTTACTCTCCATATACTCTACGATAGTATCTGACTACCCTGCAGTAAATACAGACTATCGCCCTGTAACTGCAGAAAACAAAACACTGTCAATACCTCCTCTCTCCTGTCACTGATCAATTTTAAATCACATTTTATTGGTCACATACACATGTTTAGCAGAAGTTATTGTGGGTTTAGCTAAATGCTTGTGTTCCTAGCTCCAACAGTGCAGTAATATCTAACATTTCACAACAATACACACCAATCTAAAAGTGAAAGAATAGGGGTTAAATTCAGAAATATTATGACGAGCAATGTCGGAGTCTGGAATAAATACATTTTAAATTATAAATGTTTTTAATTTAACCTTTATTTAACTATGCAAATCAGTTAAGAAAAAAAAGTGTATTTACAATGGCGGCCAACCCCGGATGACGCTGGGCCAATGGGACTCCCAATCACGGCCGGTTGCGATACAGCCTGGATACGAACCAGGGTGTCTGTAGTGACGCCTCCAGAACTGAGATGCAGTCCCTTAGAGCGCTGTGCCACTCGGGAGCCCAATATATACAGTACCAGTCAAAAGTTGACACACCTACTCATTCAAGGGTTTTTCTTAATTTGTACTATTTTCTACATTGTAAGGAAGACATCAAACTATGAAATAACATATATGGAATCATGTAGTAACCAAAAAAGTGTTAAACACATTTTAGATTTTTGATTCTTCAAAGTAGCCACCCTTTGCCTTGATGACAGCTTTGCACACTCGTGGCACTCTCAACCAGCTTCACCTGATGATTACAGACTCAGAATGGCCAGAAAACAAAGCCTTTCTTCTGAAACTCATCAGTCTATTCTTGTTCTGAGAAATGAAGGCTATTCCATGCGAGAAATTTGCCAAGAAACTGAAGATCTCGTACAACGCTGTGTACTACTCCCTTCACAGAACAGCGCAAACTGGCTCTAACCAGAAAAATAAGAGGAGTGGGAGGCCCTGGTGCACAACAGGACAAGTATTTTAGAATGTCTAGTTTGAGAAACAGACGCCTCACAAGTCCTCAACTGGCAGCTTCATTAAATAGTACCTGCAAGACACCAGTCTCAATGTCAATTAACCTGTTAGGGCTAGGGGGCAGCATTGACACGGCTGGATAAAAAACATACCCGATTTAATCTGGTTACCACTCCTACTCAGTAACTAGAATATGCATATACTTATTACATATGGATAGAAAACACCCTAAATTTTCTAAAACTGTTTGAATGGTGTCTGTGAGTATAACAGAACTCAAATGGCAGGTCAAAACCTGAGAGATTCCTTTACAGGAAGTGGCCTGTCTGACCATTTGTTGAACTTCTTTTCCATCTCTATCATTTACTAAGGATCTCTGCTCTAACGTGACACTTCCCACGTCTTCCATAGGCTCTCAGAGCCCGGGAAAAAACAGAATGTCGTCATTCCAGCCCCAGGCTGAAACACATTATCGCCTTTCTCAAGTGGCCCATCAAGAGACACTAGCTTATGCGCGTGACCCCGACCGCCCCCGCCTTTGGGATTTTTTCCTCTGTTTGCCGAAAAGGAGATTCCCTGTCGGAATATTATCGCTTTTCTACGAGAAAAATGTCGTAAAAATTGATTTTAAACAGCGGTTGACATGCTTCGACGTACGGTAATGGAATACTTAGAATTTTATTGTCAGGAATTGCGCCAAGCGCGTGACACTTCTTTACTATTTCGGATAGTGTCTGGAACGCACGAACAAAACGCCGCTATTCGGATATAACGATGGATTATTTTGGACCAAACCAACATTTGTTATTGAAGTAGCTGTCCTGGGTGTGTATTCTGACGAAGACAACAAAAGGTAATGACATTTTTATAATAGTAAATATGATTATGGTGAGTGCTAAACTTGCCGGGTGTCTAAATAGCGAGCCCGTGATGCCTGGGCTATGTACTTAGAATATTGCAAAATGTGCTTTCACCAAAAAGCTATTTTAAAATCGGACATATCGAGTGCATAGAGGAGGTCTGTATCTATAATTCTTAAAATAATTGTTATGCTTTTTGTGAACGTTTATCGTGAGTAATTTAGTAAAATGTTAGCGAATTCCCCGGAAGTTTGCGGGGGGTATGCTAGTTCTGAACGTCACATGCTAATGTAAAAAGCTGGTTTTTGATATAAATATGAACTTGATTGAACAAAACATGCATGTATTGTATAACATAATGTCCTAGGGTTGTCATCTGATGAAGATCATCAAAGGTGAGTGCTGCATTTAGCTGTCTTCTGGGTTTTGGTGACATTATATGCTGGCTTGAAAAATGGGTGTCTGATTATTTCTGGCTTGGTACTCTGCTGACATAATCTAATGTTTTGCTTTCGTTGTAAAGCCTTTTTGAAATCGGACAGTGTGGTTAGATTAACGAGAGTCTTATCTTTAAATGGCTGTAAAATAGTCATATGTTTGAGAAATTGAAGTAATAGGATTTTTAAGGTTTTGAAATAGCCGTGGCTGTTACGTAGGTGGGACGAATTCGTCCCGCCTAGCCTAGAGAGGTTAAGAAACCATTTCGAGCCTGTAATTGAACTAACAAATGCTGATGCTCCAGATACTCAAATAGACTAAAGGCCAGTTTTAATGATTCTTTAACCTCTCTAGGGGGTGTGGGACAGTAGCGTCCACCTGGCCAACATCCAGTGAAATTGCAGAGCGCAAAATTCAAAAATACTCAATTAAAAAATGTAACATTCTTGAAAATATATGTGTTATACATCAAAATAAAGCTTAACTTCTTGTTAATCCAGCCGCCGTGTCAGATTTCAAAAAGGCTTTACGGCGAAAGCAAACTATGTGATTATCTGAGGACAGCGCTCAGCACACAAAACATTACGTACAGTTACCAGCCAAGTAGATTAGTCACGAAAGTCAGAAATAGCAATAAAATTAATCACTTACCTTTGATGATCTTCGTATGGTTGCACTCACAAGACTCCATATTACACAATAAATGTTTGTTTTGTTCGATAAAGTCCCTCTTTACAGTGAGGGAAAAAAGTATTTGATCCCCTGCTGATTTTGTACGTTTGCCCACTGACAATGAAATGATCAGTCTATAATTTTAATGGTAGTGTCACGGATTTCGTTGTGTTGAGGAAAGGAGGACCAAAAGGCAGCGGGATTGTGGACAGTCATGTTTATTCCTGATAAAAACAGGTAAGGTATCCACTTGAAGAATAAACAAAACAATAAACAATACTCACAACGGCAACAGTGTGGCAGGCTCAAACAAACGCAGTGCACACAACAATCTCCCACAAAAGACACATACAAACACACCCTATATATGGGACTCTCAATCAAAGGCAAATGGACAACACCGGCCTTCAATTGAGAGTCCCAACCCCAATTGACCACACATAGATATACAACAGCTAGATCAATCATAGACATACATAACAAGGAACAGTGCCCAAAAACCCCGGAATACACAAATCAAATCCCCTACAACAAACACACCACCCCGAATACCATAAAACGAATACCCTCTGCCACGTCCTGACCAAACTACAATACCAATTAACCCTTATACTGGCCAGGATGTGACAGGTAGGTTTATTTGAACAGTGAGATACAGAATAAGTGTAGTTTAGAGTAATTATCGAGGTTAGCTGGCCAGCTATTTTCGTCCCCCGCGACGCCATTTCCAAACCTAGCCAACTATTACCGACGAGCAGCATTGTAGAAACTAAATACATTACAAAGGAACGTCTTGATTAGTGTTAAGTAAGCTAGCTACATAGTTTCCTTTGTATCATGATAAGTTGTAGTACTGAAACTATCGAGGTTACCTAGCCAGCTACACTTTCAAACAAAGTCAACAACGCAGCAACTGCTAGCTAGCCTACTTCACCAGCCAGCAGTACTGTATCATTTTAATCATTTTAGTCAATAAGATTTTTGCAACGTAAGCTTAACTTTCTGAACAATCGAGACATGTAGTCAGTCCACTTGTCATTCCAATCTCCTTTGCATTAGCGTAGCCTCTTCTGTAGCCTGTCAACTATGTGTCTGTCTACCCCTGTTCTCTCCCCTCTGCACAGGCCATACAAACGCTTCACACCACGTGGCTGCTGCCACTCTAACCTGGTGGTCCCAGCGCACACGACCCACGTGGAGTTCCAGGTCTCCGGCAGCCTCTGGAACTGCCGGTCTGCGGCCAACAAGGCAGAGTTCATCTCAGCCTATGCTTCCCTCCAGTCCCTCGACTTCTTGGCGCTGACGGAAACATGGATTACCACAGATAACACTGCTACTCCTACCGCTCTCTCCTCGTCTGCCCACGTGTTCTCGCACACCCCGAGAGCTTCTGGTCAGCGGGGTGGTGGCACTGGGATCCTCATCTCTCCCAAGTGGACATTCTCGCTTTCTCCCCTGACCCATCTGTCTATCGCCTCCTTGCTGTCACAGTTACCAGCCCTTTCAAGCTTAACATCCTTATCATTTTTCGCCCTCCAGGTTCCCTTGGAGAGTTCATCAATGAGCTTGACGCCTTGATAAGTTCCTTTCCTGAGGATGGCTCACCTCTCACAGCTCTGGGTGACTTTAACCTCCCCACCTCTAGCTTTGACTCATTCCTCTCTGCCTCCTTCTTTCCACTCCTCTCCTCTCCTCTTTTGACCTCACCCTCTCACCTTCCCCCCCTACTCACAAGGCAGGCAATACGCTTGACCTCATCTTTACTAGATGCTGTTCTTCCACTAATCTCATTGCAACTCCCCTCCAAGTCTCCGACCACTACCTTGTATCCTTTTCCCTCTCGCTCTCATCCAACACTTCTCACTCTGCCCCACTGGGATGGTATTGCGCCGTCCCAACCTTCGCTCTCTCTCCCCGCAACTCAAACCTTCTCCAACCTATCTCCTGATTCTGCCTCCTCTCCTCCCTTTCTGCATCCTTTGACTCTCTATGTCCCCTATCCTCCAGGCCGGCTCGGTCCTCCCCTCCTGCTCCGTGGCTCGACGACTCATTGCGAGCTCACAGAACAGGGCTCCGGGCAGCCGAGCGGAAATGAAGGAAAACTCGCCTCCCTGCGGACCTGGCATCCTTTCACTCCCTCCTCTCTACATTTTCCTCTTCTGTCTCTGCTGCTAAAGCCACTTTCTACCACTCTAAATTCCAAGCATCTGCCTCTAACCCTAGGAAGCTCTTTGCCACCTTCTCCTCCCTCCTGAATACTCCTTCCCCTCCCCCCCCCCTCCTCCCTCTCTGCGGATGACTTCGTCAACCATTTTGAAAAGAAGGTCGACGACATCCGATCCTCGTTTGCTAAGTCAAACGACACCGCTGGTCCTGCTCACACTGCCCTACACTGTGCTTTGACCTCTTTCTCCCCTCTCTCTCCAGATGAAATCTCGCGTCTTGTGACGGCCGGCCGCCCAACAACCTGCCCGCTTGACCCTATCCCCTCCTCACTTCTCCAGACCATTTCCAGAGACCTTCTCCCTTACCTTACCTCGCTCATCAACTAATTCTTGACCGCTGGCTACGTCCCTTCCGTCTTCAAGAGAGCGAGAGTTGCACCCCTTCTGAAAAAACCTACACTCGATCCCTCCGATGTCAACAACTACAGACCAGTATCCCTTCTTTCTTTTCTCTCCAAAACTCTTGAACGTGCCGTCCTTGGCCAGCTCTCCTGCTATCTCTCTCAGAATGACCTTCTTGATCCAAATCAGTCAGGTTTCAAGACTGGTCATTCAACTGAGACTGCTCTTCTCTGTGTCACGGAGGCGCTCCGCACTGCTAAAGCTAACTCTCTCTCCTCTGCTCTCATCCTTCTAGACCTATCGGCTGCCTTTGATACTGTGAACCATCAGATCCTCCTCTCCACCCTCTCCGAGTTGGGCATCTCCGGCGCGGCCCATGCTTGGATTGCGTCCTACCTGACAGGTTGCTCCTACCAGGTGGCGTGGCGAGAATCTGTCTCCGCACCACATGCTCTCACCACTGGTGTCCCCCAGGGCTCTGTTCTAGGCCCTCTCCTATTCTCGCTATACACCAAGTCACTTGGCTCTGTCATATCCTCACATGGTCTCTCCTATCATTGCTATGCAGACGACACACAATTAATCTTCTCCTTTCCCCCTTCTGATAACCAGGTGGCGAATCGCATCTCTGCATGTCTGGCAGACATATCAGTGTGGATGACGGATCACCACCTCAAGCTGAACCTCGGCAAGACGGAGCTGCTCTTCCTCCCGGGGAAGGACTGCCCGTTCCATGATCTCGCCACCACGGTTGACAACTCCATTGTGTCCTCCTCCCAGAGTGCTGTTCTCCACTAACATCAAGGCGGTGACCCGATCCTGTAGGTTCATGCTCTACAACATTAATACAAAAAGTATTTGATCCCCTGCTGATTTTGTACGTTTGCCCACTGACAAAGAAATGATCAGTCTATAATTTTAATGGTAGGTTTATTTGAACAGTGAGAGACAGAATAACAACAAAAAAATCCAGAAAAACCCATTTAAAAAATGTTATAAATTGATTTGCATTTTCATTTTGGGAAATAAGTATTTGACCCCTCTGCAAAACATGACTTAGTACTTGGTGGCAAAACCCTTGTTGGCAATCACAGAGGTCAGATGTTTCTTGTAGTTGGCCACCAGGTTTGCACACCTCTCCGGAGGGATTATGTCCCACTCCTCTTTGCAGATCTTCTCCAAGTCATTAAGGTTTCGAGGCTGACGTTTGGCAACTCGAACCTTCAGCTCCCTCCACAGATTTTCTATGGGATTAAGGTCTGGAGACTGGCTAGGCCACTCCAAGACCTTAATGTGCTTCTTCTTGAGCCACTCCTTTGTTGCCTTGGCCATGTGTTTTGGGTAATTGTCATGCTGGAATACCCATCCACGACCCGTTTTCAATGCCCTGGCTGAGGGAAGGAGGTTCTCACCCAAGATTTGACAGTACATGGCCCCGTCCATTGTCCCTTTGATGCGGTGAAGTTGTCCTGTCCCCTTAGCAGAAAACCCCCCCCCAGAGAATAATGTTTCCACCTCCATGTTTGACAGTGGGGATGGTGTTCTTGGGGTCATAGGCAGCATTCTGTCTCTCACTGTTCAAATAAACCTACCATTAAAATTATAGACTGATCATTTCTTTGTCAGTGGGCATATGTACAAAATCAGCAGAGGATCAAATACTTTTTTCCCTCACTGTATATCCAAAAACCTCAATTTTGTTGGCGCGTTTTGTTCAGTAATCCAATGGCTCAAATGCATTCACAAGAGGCAGACAAACATTCCAAACAGTATCCGTAAAGTTCGTAGAAACATGTCAAACAATGTTTATAATAAATCTTCAGGTTGTTTTTAGCCTAAATAATCAACAATATTTCAACCGGACAAAAGCTTCGTCAATATAAAAGGAAAACAAGAAAGGCGTGCTCTCGGTCGTGCGCAGTAACCAGCTCTGAGAACATCCCACTATCCACTCACTCATTGTTGTCATTCTCCCTCATTTTTCAGAATAAAAGCCTGAAACAATGTCTAAAGACTGTTCCCAACTAGTGGAAGCCATAGGGAATGGAATCTGGGTCCTATCCCTTTAAATGGTGGATAGGCTTTCATTTGAAAAACAGCCATTTCAAAGTAATGGCACTTCCTGGATTGATTTTCCTCAGGTTTTCACCTGCCATTTCAGTTCTGTTATACTCACAGACATTATTTTACATTATTTTAACAGTTCAAATCTACTAATTATATGCATATCCTAGCTTCTGGGCCTGAGTAGCAGGTAGTTTACTTTGGGCACGCTTTTCATCCGGAGGTGAAAATAGTACCCCTACCCTAGTGAGGTTAATCAGTACAACAGTTTTTAGTTGTGCTAACATAATTGCAAAGGGGTTGTCTAATGATCAATTAGCCTTTTAAAATGATCAACTTGGATTAGCTAATACACGTGCCATTGGAACACAGGAGTGATGGTTGCTGATAATGGACATCTGTACGCCGATGAAGATATTCCATAAAAATGTGACCGTTTCCAGCTACAATACTCATTTACAACATTAACAATGTCTACACTGTATTTCTGATCAATTTGATGTTATTTTAATGGAATTTTTTTTGCTTTTCTTTAAAAAAAAACAAGGAAATTTCTATGTGACCCCAAACTTTTGAACAATAGAGTATATGCTTGTGTAATGGGAGGTATAGACAATGTGGACAGAACATGTAGTATATCTGTAGAATACATAGGATACTGTGTGGGTATGAGGGGAGGGGCAGTGTGTGTGTGTGTGTGTGTGTGTGTGTGTGTGTGTGTGTGTGTGTGTGTGTGTGTGTGTGTGTGTGTGTGTGTGTGTGTGTGTGTGTGTGTGTGTGTGTGCGTGTGTGTGTGTGTGTGTGTGTGTGTGTGTGTGTGTGTGCCAATACTTACCTCTCCTGTCATCACGGTACATATTCACTGCCAATACTTCTCCTGCTTAATGGTTCCTGTATACTTCCAGAATTACTGCTAGCCGTCAGCCTGTCAGCCAGCGAGAGACAGATTGAAAATGATTTATGTAGCATTTGTTTTGCCTGTAAATCAGGAGGAACAAGTAAACACATTTCTGTTTCTTAGTGGATGAAGTGAGAGATGGAGGGAGAGAAAGGAGAGAAAGGAACGAAGAAGAAGAGTGAATGCTTTTCTTTCATCCCCTTTGTCCTTCAGGAGAATATGAGTAGGTTGATTTATTGGTTTGCTGTTGTAGAGTTTCTTGAGAAAGGGAGAGAGAGAGAGAGAGAGAAAGATAGAGAGAGAGAGGGAGAGAGGGAGAGAGAGAGAGCGAGAGAAAGAGAGAGAGAGAGGGAGAGGGAGAGAAAGAGAGAAAGGGAGAAAGGGAGAGAGGGAGAGAGAGTGTAAGGGGGAGAAGGCGCAAGAGAGAGAGAGAGAGAGAGGGAGAGAGAGAGGGAGAAAGGGAGAGAGGGAGAGAGAGTGTAAGGGGAGAAGGCGCAAGAGAGAGAGAGAGAGATAGAGAGTAAGGGGGAGAAGGTGCGAGAGAGAGAGAGAGAGAGAGAGAGAGAGAGAGAGAGAGAGAGAGAGTAAGGGGGAGAAGGCGAGAGAGAGAGAGAGAGAGAGAGAGGGAGAGAGAGTAAGGGGGAGAAGGCGCAAGAGACAGAGAGAGAGTAAGGGGGAGAAGGCGAGAGAGAGAGAGGGAGAGAGAGTAAGGGGGAGAAGGCGCGAGAGAGAGAGGGAGAGAGAGTAAGGGGGAGAAGGCGCGAGAGAGAGAGGGAGAGAGAGAGAGAGGGAGAAAGGGAGATAGGGAGAAAGAGAGAAAGGGAGAGAGAGAGTAAGGGGGAGAAGGCGTGAGAGAGAGAGAGAGAGAGAGAGAGAGGGGAGAAAGGGAGATAGGGAGAGAGAGAGAAAGGGAGAGAGAGTGTAAGGGAGAGAAGGCGTGAGAGAGAGAGAGTGTAAGGGAGAGAAGGTGTGAGAGAGAGAGAGAGAGAGAGAGGGAGAGAGAGAGAGAGAGAGAGAGTGTGCACAGCTAGTACATTTGGTTCTTTGGAAGTTTTGGGAAAGTAAGTTTTTGGTTTCCCATTACTTCTGGCAAGAAAGTCGTAAGTTTCCTGACCGGTAAACCTGAGAATGGAAGTAAAAATGTTGCCTGTTCTGGGAACATTTTGAAAAAAATGTAATGAGAAAAAAAGAAGAAACCCGGACACTACTCCTGCTCGTGTCACTTCTCCACCCATATCCGCGGTGGACGGATAAAAGCTCTGACGAAGGCCTTGAGGTCGATACGTAAAGCTTAAAGAGCATTGACACTAGCAAGAGCAGTGTCCAGTTTCTTCTTATTTAACTGTTACTATGCACCTACAAAGGTAGCTCAGATATGCGAGTGTGTTTTGAAGTTTGAGAACATTCTAATAACACTGCTAGCTTAGGTTAACAGTTTTAAACTTCAAGCACAGATAGGACATAATGAAATATATTTTCTTAGGCATTAATCATGCAAATACATACGTATATATTTTTATTGTGGCATGGCGTCAGTACCTATAATCTTCTGCTCTCTATCCAAGGAATTAGTCCACTGCACCACCAGAATGGATACCAGGTTTTTTACTTATACAAAGATTTACATTTGCATTTTTGAGTCATTGTTAATTTTACTCTATTCAAACAGGATCCATTTTCAAAGGAAACAAGCACTAATTAATTGTTTGGGAATGGCATATATAGTAAGGCATTTGTGAGAATGCTATAGTAATATAAAGTGGGAACGCAGCCCTTTTCGGACAGTTAATAGACACTGCAATAAATAAAACCTTAATAAAAAACATCTGTCTTGTCCAGGACTGGAGTCTACACAGACCAGTGTGCTATAGCCAATCAGAGCTACAGTAGACCTTCATACAAACAAGCCATTTGCCACACGGGCCTCTCATCATTCACTTTGAACTGGACTGTGTGTTAACAGGCAGTAGGACCTGCCATCATTCACTATGAACTGGACTGTGTGTTAACAGGCAGTAGGACCTGTCGTCATTCACTTTGAACTGGACTGTGTGTTTACCAGGCAGTAGGACCTGTCGTCATTCACTTTGAACTGGACTGTGTGTTAACAGGAAGTAGGGCCTGTCATCATTCACTTTGAACTGGACTGTGTGTTTACAGGAAGTAGCAACAGCGTGACTTTAGATCATTAAAAAGCAAAAGCCACAAAATACACCTGAATAGATTTCTGCAAATATGTAAATACCACGGAGTTCTCTTACATTTGGGAACTTTACAGTTCTATTGATCAAACAACCATGAAAATGTAGTCTCTCTCTCCCTCAGTTATTTACATCAACAACAACGAGATCAACAACTAATGCTAGCCAGAGCAAAATGGGCTAAAATCTAATAATGGAACAAACCTATTTGGCTAGTTGGCTGTCAACGTTGCACTGATAAATGATGGGGAATAGTAACTAGCCCGTTCGTAGTTCTGCAGCTTGCCTTCCAATGCATGATTGTCACAACCAAGAACCCAAGCTAACTGGCTAAAGTAGGCTAGCATGCTAGCTAGCTACTTCTAGACACAAATGAGAGAACATCTCACTGACCATTTTACTCACCCTAGCAGAGTTAGTTAGGATGTTTACATGTTATATAGAGTGTTTGTGACTAACTAATACTTTTTCTGTATACGCTTACTGACACCGGTCATGTTCAGCGGGTGTTGCGTGTTCGTACATTCAACAGAGTAGATATCCAGAATGAACTTGCAAACGCAAGAAATATGCTAACTGGATAACAGTCGTTCCAAGTTCATCATAGCTACAGTTGAAGTGAGAAGTTTACATACACCTTAGCCAAATACATTTAAACTCAGTTTTTCACAATTCCTGACATTTAATCCTAGTAAAAATTCCCTCGTCTTAGGTCAGTTATGATCACCACTTTATTTTAAGAATGTGAAATATAATCAGAATAATAGTAGAGTGAATGATTTATTTCAGCTTTTATTTCTTTCATCACATTCCCAGTGGGTCAGAAGTTTACATACACTCAATTAGTATTTGGTAGCATTGCCTTTAAATTGTTTAACTTGGGTCAAACATTTCGGGTAGCCTTCCACAAGCTTCCCACAATAAGTTGGGTGAATTTTGGTCCATTCCTCCTGACAGAGCTGGTGTAACTAAGTCAGGTTTGTAGGCCTCCTTGCTCGCACACCCTTTTTCAGTTCTGCCCACAAATTTCCTATAGGATTGAGGTCAGGGCTTTGTGATGGCCACTCCAAAACCTTGACTTTGTTGTCCATAAGCCATTTTGCCACAACTTTGGAAGTATGCTTGGGGTCATTGTCCATTTGGAAGACACATTTGCGACCAAGCTTTAACTTCCTGACTGATGTCTTGAGATGTTGCTTCAATATATCCACATAATTTTCCTCCCTCATCATGCCATGTATTTTGTGAAGTGCACCAGTCCCTCCTGCAGCAAAGCACACCCACAACATGATGCTGCCACCCCCGTGCTTCATAGTTGGGATGGTGTTCTTCGGCTTGCAAGACTCCCCCCTTTTCCTCCAAACATAACAATGGTCATTATGGCCAAACAGTTATATTTTTGTTCTATCAGACTTGAGGACATTTCTCCAAAAAGTACGATCTTTGTCCCCATGTGCAGTTGCAAACCGTAGTCTGGCTTTTTTATGGAGGTTTTGGAGCAGTGGCTTCTTCCTTGCTGAGCGGCCTTTCAGGTTATGTTGATATAGGACTCATTTGACTGTGGATAAAGATACTTTTGTACCTGTTTCCTCCAGCATGCTGTTGGTCTGGGATTGATTTGCGTCTCCTTCCTGAGTGGTATGACGGCTGTGTGGTCCCATGGTGTTTATACTTGCATACTATTGTTTGTACAGATGAACGTGGTACCTTCAGGCGTTTGGAAATTGCTCCCATGGTTGAACCAGACTTGGCTGATTTATTTAGATTTTCCCATGATGTCAAGCAATAAGGCACTGAGTTTGAAGGTAGGCCTTGAAATACATCCACAGGTACACCTCCAATTGACTCAAATGATGTCAATTAGCCTATCAGAAGCTTCTAAAGCTATGACATAATTTTCTGGATTTTTCCAAGCTGTTTAAAGGTATATTCAACTTACAGTATGTAAACTTCTGACCCACTGGAATTGTGATGCAGTGAATTATAAGTGAAATAATCTGTCTGTAAACAATTTTTGGAAAAATGACTTGTGTCATGCACAAAGTAGACAAGATTTAATGACTCCAACCTAAGTGTATGTAAACTTCTGACTTCAACTGTAGCTATTAAAGCAATTCACATGTCTTACTAGCAGGGTTCTGAAAAAGAGATGTTTATTTTTTTGCTGAGTTTACATTTCTTGCTAGCTAACCAAATGACACCTACATCTCTAGCTGTGTAGCCACTGGAAAAACGATATGAGGGGAAAAAGGTACTCACTCACTCATTCCTCCAATGACATGACATTCTCCTAGCAGCTAGCTAGCTATCTAGCTAACGTTAGGCCTTGTGTTTTGAGCTTGTTATCTAAATAGATACTCTAGCCTATTAGCCACGTTATGACTGACGTGTGATCATTGCCCTTGCTAGTTTGATTGTATTACCATTCCCAACCTTTGTTACATTCGTCCGGTTTTGTCCAAAGTATTGAGTCATTGAAACTGAAACAGTACATCCAGAATGGAGGCAACGAACAATGTACCAGATCAGCTGTGATTTACAACCTGATAGTAATATGTTTTGGACTACAAAGAAATGTATTGGTGAATTATATTTATCATGCATTGAACTACATCCATCTATTCTGACAACAATGCCTGTAAGTAAGTTATGGAATTTTGAGTCACATAGAACCTATTTTAAAAACATTGTATAAAGGTGGTTTTGTAACATAAACTGGGAACATAACATATTTTTGATTGATTTTGTGATTGTCTGTTTCATATCTGCAAAGTAGTTTTTTGAACATGAATGTTTTCTTGTGGTTTCAATTGAACGTTTTCTTAATGTTCTGAGAACATAACTTTAAATAGAACCACGAGGAAACCTACAGAAAATGTTATGCTGAAGTACTGAAATTCCCACAGAAGAAAGTTTTTTTTTGTGCTAGCTGGGTATCCTGCACCATTCCCAGAATATTGTGGGAAGGTCGTATGCAAAATCACCATAGGACAACAACGCTCTCACCAAGCCCTAAGAAATATGGTTCTCAGAACGTTATGTACTAGCTGGGTAAGAGGGAGAAAGGGGAGAAGAAAATGAGAGAGAGAGAGAGACAGAGAGAGAGCAAGAGAGAGGTCGTTTGGGTGTTTGGGTGATGAGAGCTTGCATACTGCTACTGGCCTGGGCGCTGAACCCAAACTGGTAGGCCACACCTACAGTATATACACCTATATACACACATATTCATAGACCCACAAGCAAAATATGAACATAAACAGTTTCTCTCTTTCTCTTATTCTCTCTCTCTCCTCACACACACACACAGACAGTCACATATTCACCTCCTCTGTCTAAATGTTTTTGCCGTGCCCCGTCCCTCATCTCTCCTCATCTCCCTCTTGTGTGATTTCATTACTCTCAGTACTATTCCCCTGTATAGGACTTAGAGACTGAGGGGCTGGGTAGAGTTGGGCCAACCTAGCAGTCATCCACTATCCATTATAAATTAACTGTCATCAGCTATCAGCCCTGCAGGAGCAGACAGGAAGTAACTCTCTCACTGCTTTATGAACACTGACACCTTGATATTCACTGCCCCCTATTGGTATGTACTGTTAACTCGATACTCTTCGGCAGTCTCAGAGCCATGCTCCATTCTACGGTTTGCAACTGCACATGGGGAAAAAGATCGTACTTTTTGAGAAATGTCCTCTGGTCTGATGAAACAAAACAGAAATGTTTGGCCATAATGACTATCGTTATGTTTGGAGGAAAAAGGAGGAGGCTTGCAAGCCAAAGAACACCATCCCAACCGTAAACCATGGGGGTGGCAGCATCATATTGTGTGGGTGCTTTGCTGCAGGAGGGACTGGTGCACTTCACAAAATACATGGCATCATGAGGGAGGAAAAGTATGTGGATATATTGAAGAAACATCTCAAGACATCAGTCAGGAAGTTAAAGCTTGGTCGCAAATGGGTCTTCCAAATGGACAATGACCCCAAGCATATTTCCAAAGTTGTGGCAAAATGGCTTAATTTGGGCTTGACGTGCCGCTAGCGACCAACCTCGACAACATCCGGTGAAATTGCAGAGCGCGAAATTCAAAAATACTAAATTCGTAATATTAAACATTCATGAAGATACAAGTGTCTTACATCATTTAAAAGCTTAACATCTTGTTAATCCAGCCGCTGTGTCGGTTTCAAAAAGGCTTTACGGCGAAAGCATACCATGCGATTATCTGAGGACCGCGGCCGCATACAAAAACATTAAAAACATTTTCTAATCAAGCAGAAGCAGTCAAAAATAGCGAAAAAATAAATCCCTTACCTTTAAAGATCTTCAAATGGTTGCAATCACAAGGGTCCCTGTTACATAACAAATGGTCCTTTTGTTCGATAAAGTCCATCTTTATATCCCAAAAATGGCTGTTTATTTGGTGCGTTTGATTCAGAAATACACCTGTTCCAAGAATGTAAAAGTAACCTGTAAACTTGGTCCAAACATTTCAAACAACGTTTCTAATCCAACCTCAGGTACCCTAATATGTAAATAATCGATCAAATTAAAGACAGAATAAACTGTTTCCAATACCAGAGAAAAACAACGAGGAGCACGCTCTAATTCACGCGCATCAAAAGACTAGAATCCACCTGAGTGACACTTAGAAAGAGTAGGAATACTTCTTCATTTAAAAAAAATATATATTGAACAATTTCTAAAGACCGTTGACATCTAGTGGAAGCCGTAGGAACTGCAATCTGGGTCCTAATAATTAGGCTTTCCCATAGAAAAGCATTAGAAAGTACAATGACCCCCAACAAAAAAATTCCTGGATGAATTGTCCTCAGGGATTTGCCTGCCGAATCAGTTCTGTTATACTCACAGACATTATTTTAACGGTTTTAGAAACGTTAGAGTGTTTTCTATCCAATACTATGCATATACTCGCTTCGGGGCCTGAGTAACAGGCAGTTTACTTTGGGCACCTCAGTCATCCAAACTTCTGAATACTGCCCCCTATCCCTTAAAAGTTAAGGACAACAATGTCAAGGTATTGGAGTGGCCATCACAAAGCCCTGACCTCAATCCTATAGAAAAATTGTGGGCAGAACTGAAAAAGCTTGTGCGAGCAAGGAGGCCTACAAACCTGACTCAGTTACACCAGCTCTGTCAGGAGGAACGGGCCAAAATTCACCCAGCTTATTGTGGGAAGCTTGTGGAAGGCTACCCAAAACGTTTGACCCAAGTTAAACAATTTAAAGGCAATATTATCAAATACTAATTGAGTGTATGTAAACTTCTGACCCACTGGGAATGTGATGAAAGAAATAAAAGCTGAAATAAATCTTTCTCTCCACTATTATTCTGACATTTCACATTCTTAAAAGAAAGTGGTGATCTTAACTGACCTAAGATGGGGCATTTTTACTAGGATTAAATGTCAGGAATTGTGAAAAACTGAGTTTAAATGTATTTGGCTAAGGTGTATGTAAACTTCCAACTTCAACTGTGTGTGTGTGTGCGGGGGGGGGGGTGTGTGTGTGGTGTGTGTGTGTGTGTGTGTGTGTGTGTGTGTGTGTGTGTGTGTGTGTGTGTGTGTGTGTGTGTGTGTGTGTCTCTTCAGTAGGAGGTTGGACCCTGTAATTACATTCACAGAGAGAAGGTTGGCGTTAACAAGCGAGAGCCACTGATTACCAGACAGAAATAAACCTGCACACACACCCACATCCTATCAATCTCTTCCCTCCTTCCTGCTAACACACATCCAATCAATCTCATGCTTCCTTCCCATCCGCCTTCTCCTCCCTTTCTAACCTAGGCTGTAGTTACACACACCTCACAAAGTCAGCCCCCTTCTGCTCCCTCCCGTCCCCCTCTAACTATTTGTCCTTCTCTCCTTCCCTCCTCCTCATCCCTCTCTCCCTTGAGACAGCAAGGGTCTGACATTTCCACTCACCAGCGGTGGGAGCTCCTACCTGACATTTTGCTGTCCAAAGTGAGACCCCTCGTCCCCTTTCTCCCCTCTCCTCAACCCACTCCTTCTTCTCCTCCCCCTTCTCTCCCTTCGCTCTTTCCACTCAGACTCATTAAAGCAAGCCATTTAAGACACTGGGTTTAGTAACCTTTTACATCTCTCCATCCCTCCTCTCTCTCCTCCACCACACAGTAATGACCTGCCTCTCCTCTCCCCTCCTCTCTATTCCTCTCCTCTCCTCGCCTCGCCTCCCCTCTCTTCTCTTCTCCTCTCCTCCCTCTCTTCTCCTTTCCTCCCCTCACCTCCCCTCTCCTCCCCTTTCCTTTCCTCTCCTCCCCTGTGTTTTCCTCTCCTCTCCTCCTCTCCTCTCCTCTCCTCTTCTCCTTTCCTCTCCTCTCTCTCTTCTCCTTTCCTCCCCTCCCCTCTCCTCTCCTCCCCTGTCTTCTCCTCTCCCCTCCTCCCTCTCTTCTCCTATCCTCTCCTCCCTCTCTTCTCCTTTCCTCTCCTCACCTCCCCTCTCCTCTCCTCCCCTTTCCTCTCCTCCCCTGTCTTCTCCTCTCCTCTCCTCTCCTCCCTCTCTTCTCCTTTCCTCTCCTCACCTCCCCTCTCCTCTCCTCCCCTGTCCTCTACTCTCCTCCCTCTCTTCTCCTTTCCTCTCTTCACCTCCCCTCTCCTCCCCTTTCCTCTCCTCCTCTGTCTTTTTCTATCCTCTCCCCCCTCTCTTCTCCTTTCCTTTCCTCTCCTCACCTCCCCTCTCCTCCCCTCTCCTCCTCTCCTCCCCCGTCTTCTCCTCTCCTCCCCGTCTTCTCCTCTCCTCCCCTGTCTTCTCCTCTCCCTCTCTTCTCATTTCCTCCCCTCTCCTTTCATCCCCTTTCCTCTCCTCCCCTCTCCTCTCCTCCCTCTCTTCTCCTTTCCTTTCCTCCCCTGTCTTCTCCTCTCCTCTCCTTTCCTCACTCCCAAGGATACTATCTGCATGATTTATTTGTGTCATTGTGATTGTGTGATCAGTAATCCCATGCGGAGTGATACTGTAATACATTTGAATTGTGTTGTATCATTGTCCTGTCTAAGGACTGCATAGGGCTTTGTGGCTTTGTGTGAGCTGTAACACGTGTTAATCAGTCTCCATCGATGATCAGTGAAGCCTCTTCTCCTGTTGTGTGTCAGCATTGGGACATTGTCCGTAATTGAGCTGATTGGGCCATGTCTTCTTATGAGTCAATCAGCTATCTGACAGGGCTACCCACCCCCTCTGCCCCCCGCTAGAATAACTGTGATTAAATCAGATACAATAACAGAAAAGGTCAAGTTCAGAAAACAACAAGAAACCAAGCAGCCCTGTAGGTTGTAAACATAGAATTACAATAAGTACATTCTATTTTTTATTTTTTTTATGAGAAGTTTTACTCTGGATCCTTGAAAGTTTCCCTGGGAGGTTTCAATAATGATCTGAGAATGGAAATGTTATGTTATTTGAAGGTAATTAAATAGCATTCTTAGAACGTTCTCAAAATGTTTTGAAAACGTTGCTACGGTTATTATAGAACATTTGCTTAAAAATGTCCCGAACTGTAGAAATCATCTTTTTCATAAAAGTTGAAAATATTTGGATGAAAACAGTTCATAGTATGTTGACTCAAGTACAGTACGCTAAAATGACTCTAGCCGGTGTGACAATGTTGAACGTAAAGTTAGTGGTTCCCTCGCACCATGTCGAACCCTTGGATTAAGGAGGCAGACATTACTTGTGCCTTTAACATCACATGACGCTGGAAAAAAATTATATAAACCAATGGTAGAGTCTTATAATCATTACTCATTTAAATATGTACATTTACATTTACGTCATTTAGCAGACGCTCTAATCCAGAGCGATTTACAAATTGGTGCATTCACCTTGTGATATCCAGGTAAATGCCCTAAAACTGTCATCACATGTACATATCATATGTCTTTGTTTATAGACCGTTGGATAGCTGCAGCAGAACGTGGCAGAATGATACTGGTAACTAACGCCTTTCAATATGTGTTGTGACTGTAGCTAGCAAGTTACTTACCAGCAGGCCGGAAAAAACACACTGTGTTGTGACTCGATTTCATATAAACGTTTTCCGAAGAATGAAAACATCCGACAGCAGTGGCTGCTTTTCATTTCAGGTGGACAGGCTGCACCTGAAAATTACGGTCATGTCACGCATGTGCAGCGTACATTTGGAGTGAAGTTGCTTTATCAATTGGGGGGGGTCTTGCCAGGAAGCTAATCCTGAAGGCGGATGCTGTACCATCGCAGTGGGTCTTGCCCCAGCGCTGACCATAATGTAAGAGTGTGATGAGTCTGACACTGTGGCTGTTTTGACTTGTGAACGGTATATTTTCTCTAACACACCTGATAGTCACTAAATTGATATTTGTTTTTCCATCCCTTAGCCCCCTACGCTGAGTCAGACAGCTCACAGCCAACACAAAGGAACGCTCTCCACAAAAGGAGTTGCTGTGTGTATGGTATTTGTAATTTTAAACCCTGAAAATCCTTTTCTGCAATTCCGTTGTGTGGGTTGTTGTCTTACTGTTGATGTAGCGTGTGTCGTTGCGGGCTAATCTCTTTCCATTTATTTTTGTCTTTCCATGATCATCAAGGTGTAATGATTCAACATCTACTCTGTCTGCATAGTTTCCCAGACAAACACCACAGCAGGAACGCTGTCGTACAAAATCAGCTTGAAGACAGACCCAACAATCTGTACGTCACAGTTATTCATTTGTTATTAATCAAATCAATTGAACATTTCAGACACACAAAAATTCAAAATACAAACATTGAAAAGTTTCATAAAAAAATACACTACCCAAAAAAACACCAGAAAACACCAAAAAACACATTGTAGAATGAGTAGATCAATACGTCAACGAATTAACAGCATCATAACTCAGAAGAGTAAATAAAAACATTTCCCTTTTCAGAAACATTACAGACTACATAGAAAGGCTCCTGGATCTCCTCTTCAACGAGGTCCACCTTTGATCCAGCGCCGTATGTAGGGAAACATTTATTTATAAAGTCCTTCTTACATCAGCTGATATCTCAAAGTGCTGTACAGAAACCCAGCCTAAAACCCACAAACAGCAAGTAATGCAGGTGTAGAAGCACGGTGGCTAGGAAAAACTCCAGAGAAAGGCAGGAACCTTGGAAGAAACCTAGAGAGGAACCAGGGTATGAGGGGTGGCCAGTCCTCTTCTGGCTGTGCCGGGTGGAGATTAAGCCATGGGGGTGACTGAAGCCATGGGGGTGACTGAAGCCTAGTGGGTGACTGAAGCCAAGTGGGTGACTGAAGCCTAGTAGGTGACTGAAGCCATGTGCTTGAATGAAGCCAAGTGGGTGACTGAAGCCATGTGCTTGAATGAAGCCAAGTGGGTGACTGAAGCCAAGTGGGTGACTGAAGCCTAGTATGTGACTGAAGCCAAGTGGGTGACTGAAGCCTAGTAGGTGACTGAAGCCATGTGCTTGAATGAAGCCAAGTGGGTGACTGAAGCCTAGTGGATGACTGAAGCCAGGTGGGTAACTGAAGCCAAGTGGGTGACTGAAGCCATGTGGGTGACTGAAGCCAAGTGGGTGACTGAAGCCATGTGGGTGACTGAAGCCATGTGGGTGACTGAAGCCAAGTGGGTGACTGAAGCCATGTGGGTGACTGAAGCCTAGTAGGTGACTGAAGCCTAGTGGGTGACTGAAGGCAAGTGGGTGACTGAAGCCAAGTGGGTGACTGAAGCCAAGTGGGTGACTGAAGCCATGTGGGTGACTGAAGCCATGTGGGTGACTGAAGCCATGTGGGTGACTGAAGCCAAGTGGGTGACTGAAGCCATGTGGGTGACTGAAGCCTAGTAGGTGACTGAAACCAAGTGGGTGACTGAAGCCATGTGGGTGACTGAAGCCATGTGGGTGACTGAAGCCATGTGGGTCACTGAAGCCTAGTGGGTGACTGAAGCCTAGTGGGTGACTGAAGCCTAGTGGGTGACTGAAGCCATGTGCTTGAATGAAGCCAAGTGCTTGAATGAAGCCAAGTGGGTGACAGAAGCCTGCTTGTACATGGGTCCCCTTCCTCTCCCCTCCCCATCAATCTCTGTAGTTGTTTGCATTTCCTGAAGCCTAAGTAATTGCTTTTACATGATATGATATCACATTTTGTTATTTTATATAGTTTTATTCAAGTATTTGGACGGGAGATGAGTGTTACAAGTTGTACGAATCAATGGGGTCTTGCACACGGTAGGGTGGGCCGGGTACCTGTGTGTTAGGCTTATGGCTCTCACCTTTATTTCTCACCTTTATTTCTCAACATTATTTCAAACCATTATTTCTCATGAGTGTTCATGTTGATCAATATTTTGGCTATGTTGGCCTATTGTAAATGATCAAATAAAATGTCTGATTATACAATCCTGAACGTATTGTCATTTATCATGCTAATACAGAGGCACCAATAAATTGTCCAGTACACTTATTGTATGCTGTTTTCATATGAATTCCCTTATGTCTAAGCTTCTAAGATGACCCAGGCTTTACTAATTATTGTGAAGAAGTGTATCAGTGAACTGTATTCTGTAATTAGTTACACAACAATAGAAATTCAGTCGTGTATTGCTGCTGTTTTGTCTGATATCCAACAGTCCATGACCAGCTCTGTTGACCATGAGAGCATTTTGCAGAGAAAATGTGTTGAGGCTTATTATTTAGGCTCTGAATGACATGGCCCATTGTTTACCCTGTTACCTGGCAACGACCACAAGGGTGTTTCAAAGAGCTGTCAGTCAAGGCGACTTCATGAATATAAGCTCCCTGCCCAATCAGCTTGTTCTTTCAGGCTTCCTGATAGTTAGAAATTAGAGAAAATGTAACATTTCTTCAAATCTGAGCATTTTGTTCATTCAAAGGCTATTGTTTAACTTGGGAAATGGCATCACTGATCACTGAGGGAACTTTTACGCTCTAAGAACAAATTGTTTTAAGATATTACATTTACATTTACATTTTAGTCATTTAGCAGACGCTCTTATCCAGAGCGACTTACAGTAGTGAATGCATACATTTCATAGATTTCATTTCAATAAACCCCACCCACTGCACTTTGCCATACCCTAGGTTTATCTGAAATGACACCCCTGCACATGCCTTACTTTTATTTCCCTGCATCAGTAAAAGAAGGAATGCACCCCCAAGCCTCTACTGCCATTCATCCCAATAAGACTGGTTTGGATTTCTGCCTGACCACAATGGCTGCCATTTTCATACCATTCTGGAACTTTGAGGGTTTATAACATAGCGCCTCTAGTAATTTAATAGGATCTTAATAATAATAATAGCACTTTTCGTACAGATTCTCAGTCACACACAAAAAAAAAAGATGTCAGGGAGCTGGCAATTCAGGGGAGATGGTCTTCCACAGCTGGACGATGATGCAGTTATGTACAGGAGAAGC
The DNA here is from genome assembly GCF_965601325.2 of Salmo salar. Classification (NCBI taxonomy): domain Eukaryota; kingdom Metazoa; phylum Chordata; class Actinopteri; order Salmoniformes; family Salmonidae; genus Salmo; species Salmo salar. Next base: position 26,110,285 of record NC_138305.1, read on the forward strand.
TTTAGTCAAGCTGGTGTCGATGGGCCAGCTAGGGAGTAAGATTATTCAGACAGGCAGGCCCCGGAGCTATTCATCAGGCACCTTTGTCTCTGAAGTTCACAGTGACTCCTCCCCCGCGGTCGATACAGATTCACCACTGAAAAGTGTAGCACCCACCTGGGTGATGCTTCGTCAGCTATAAGCGCCTTAGAGACCACCACACGTCAGCAGTAATCAGCAACAGTCTCCTACAAGGCGAGCCTCTGCCATCCCCTCACAGTCCATCCCCCCACAGTCCTTCCAGAAACCTGGGCAGGTGGAACAAACAGCCAGTGCATCATTGAAATTTAGATTAGCCAGCCAATGTTTGCTAGCTAGCTATAGCTAAGTAAACAGACTTGCCATCGTCAAACCTGTAAGTCCATGGGTTACCACCAGATATTCATACCTTGGATCATTTATATATTTGATTTTGAATTGTAGGACCCCTGTAGGTATAAATAATATATACTGAACAAAAATACAAACGCAACATGCAACAATTTCTAAGATTTTACAGAGTTACAGTTCATAAAAGGAAATCAGTTGCAATACGTTCAATTAGGCCCTAATGTATGGATTTCACATGACGGGGAACACAGATAATAATGTATGGATTTCACATGACGGGGAATACAGATAATAATGTATGGATTTCACATGACGGGGAACACAGATAATAATGTATGGATTTCACATGACGGGGAACACAGATAATAATGTATGGATTTCACATGACGGGGAACACAGATAATAATGTATGGATTTCACATGATGGGGAATACAGATAATAATGTATGGATTTCACATGACGGGGAATACAGATAATAATGTATGGATTTCACATGACGGGAACACAGATAATAATGTATGGATTTCACATGACGGGGAATACAGATAATAATGTATGGATTTCACATGACGGGGAACACAGATAATAATGTAGGATTTCACATGACGGGGAATACAGATAAGTGTCTGTTTGTCACAGATACCAAGGTCGATGACCATGCCCCCTGCGGAAATCTAATTAGCATAATACAAAATTCCCCATAAAAATATGTCAGTTTAAACTAGAGATATCTGTTGTTGAATTGGATGCATCTCAATCCACCACATTCCCCCGATATCGCACTTCCCCATCTGCAGTGAAAGGTGACAGAGACATCCTGAAAAATTGGTCTTCTCGCAAAATCATCTGTAGAGTTCAAACTGTTTGGACTGTTATGACCTCTCTATGGAAAGATGAGACTCTCACAAACACAATGGAGTTTTGTGGTTTCATGTTTTTTTTCTATGTTCTGAGAATATAATTCAGAGCTAATTAAATATTAATGTGTGTAATTTCTAAAAAAAATTACATTCCCAGAATATTGCCAAGAACTTGACATAATCCCCAGGTCTCCCTTCAGCCGGCCCGCAGCAGACAACAAAGTATTCGTGACAGGGCTTTCAGTTGCGCTGCTCCGAGTGTCTGTCCTCCTTTTAAGGCACAGCTCAAGACCGTGTTTTTCAGGAAGGCTTTCAAGTATCTCTGCTAATTTTCTCCGGATCTGGCGACAACTGTAAATAGCTTTGATTGTTGTCTGTGTTTCTATATTCTGTGTTTTGGATTGTTTTTATTAAAAAAAAATGTTTATTGATTTAATATTATTATTAAATATAAAAGAATTGCATCTTAGGTCTGAGAGAAGCGCTTTAAAAATGTAATGAATTGTTTGTATTAATATTATTATTTATAAAAGTGAATATATTTTCTGAACGTTCTAAAAACTTTGCTTAAGTCACACAATATTTCAGAATGTTTGCAGAATGTAGTAAAACTATGACATTAAATAGAACCACATGTGAACTTATGTGGAATGTTTTGAGGAAGTACTCAAAGTTCCACAGAAAAACGTTGTTTCTTAAAGGCACAGTGCAGTCAAAAACGAGATTTCCCTGTGTTATATATATATATATATATATATATATATATATATATATATATATATATATATATATATATATATATATATATATATAAAAGGTGTCCAAAGCTCTCTGCCAATAACAGCTAGTTTTCAGTTTCCAGACCTAGTAAAATTTTTGCTTGAGAAATTGCTCTTTGCGAAAAAGCTATTTTTATTACACTTTTTTTACCATTTTAATTGAAAACAATCACAATAAAGTTCTTAATTGTTACCAAGAATTGATTTGATATTGAGATAAAACAGCAGCATAGGATCTTTAATGTTCTTTGAACAATTTGAAAACATAACTTTAAATAGAACCACGAGGAAACCTGTAAGAAACGTTATGCTGAAGTATTGAAATTCCCACAGAATGTTGTGTCTTAACGTTCTCTGAACTACTTGAGAATATTCCCAATGTCAAACCAGTTGGAGAATCTTCCTATAACATTACCAACAATTTAATAAAATGTAACCATGTTCCAAAGCCAAGCAACTATCCTGCATAATTTCCAGAAAGTTGTGGGAAAGTTGTACGCAAAATAACCATAGGACAACCACACTCTCGCCATTCTCTAAGAAACATATGGTTCTCAGAACGTTATGCGGTAGCTGGGCTGACTGTATCTATGTTTCATTAGCAGTGCTCCTGCATAGGAGCATGGCCCTGTAGCTACTGATAAAGGAGGAACAGAAAGCTAGCGCTAGCCACTAGGACTTGGTGCATTTTAATGTAGATATCTATAGGAGCATGGCCCTGTAGCTACTGATAGAGGAGGAACAGAAAGCTAGCGCTAGCCACTAGGACTTGGTGCATTTTAATGTAGATATCTATAGGAGCATGGCCCTGTAGCTACTGATAGAGGAGGAACAGACAGCTAGCGCTAGCCACTAGGACTTGGTGCATTTAAATGTAGATATCTATAGGAGCATGGCCCTGTAGCTACTGATAGAGGAGGAACAGAAAGCTAGCGCTAGCCACTAGGACTTGGTGCATTTTAATGTAGATATCTATAGGAGCATGGCCCTGTAGCTACTGATAGAGGAGGAACAGAAAGCTAGCGCTAGCCACTAGGACTTGGTGCATTTTAATGTAGATATCTATAGGAGCATGGCCCTGTAGCTACTGATAGAGGAGGAACAGAAAGCTAGCGCTAGCCACTAGGACTTGGTGCATTTTAATGTAGATATCTATAGGAGCATGGCCCTGTAGCTACTGATAGAGGAGGAACAGAAAGCTAGCGCTAGCCACTAGGACTTGGTGCATTTTAATGTAGATATCTATAGGAGCATGGCCCTGTAGCTACTGATAGAGGAGGAACAGAAAGCTAGCGCTAGCCACTAGGACTTGGTGCATTTTAATGTAGATATCTATAGGAGCATGGCCCTGTAGCTACTGATAGAGGAGGAACAGAAAGCTAGCGCTAGCCACTAGGACTTGGTGCATTTTAATGTAGATATCTATAGGAGCATGGCCCTGTAGTTACTGATAGAGGAGGAACAGACAGCTAGCCACTAGGACTTGGTGCATTTTAATGTAGATATCTATAGGAGCATGGCCCTGTAGCTACTGATAGAGGAGGAACAGAAAGCTAGCGCTAGCCACTAGGACTTGGTGCATTTTAATGTAGATATCTATAGGAGCATGGCCCTGTAGCTACTGATAGAGGAGGAACAGAAAGCTAGCGCTAGCCACTAGGACTTGGTGCATTTTAATGTAGATATCTATAGGAGCATGGCCCTGTAGCTACTGATAGAGGAGGAACAGAAAGCTAGAGCTAGCCACTAGGACTTGGTGCATTTTAATGTAGATATCTATAGGAGCATGGCCCTGTAGTTACTGATAGAGGAGGAACAGACAGCTAGCCACTAGGACTTGGTGCATTTTAATGTAGATATCTATAGGAGCATGGCCCTGTAGCTACTGATAGAGTAGGAACAGAAAGCTAGCGCTAGCCACTAGGACTTGGTGCATTTTAATGTAGACATCTATGCCTGGAGGTTATGTGTTATTGTGAACATGTCAGAACTCTCTCTCTCTCTCTCTCTCTGTCTCTCTCTTTCTCTCTCTCTCTTTGTCCGTCTCTCTCTCTCCATGTCTCTCTCTCTCCATGTCTCTCCCTCTCTCTGTCTCTCTGTCTCTCTCTGTCTCTCTCTCTGTGTCTCTCTGTCTCTCTTTCTCTCCCTCTCTCTACTGTTCAGATCAATGACTCCAGAGGTCTGTCCCCACTGAGCTGGGCTTAAAGGTCAGAAAACTGGATGTAGTCTATCACAGTGCCATCCGTTTTATCACCAAAGCCCCATATACTACCCACCACTGCGACCTGTATGCTCTTGTTGGCTGGCCCTCACTACATATCCATCGCCAAACGCTCCAGCAGGTATATTTCACTGGTCATCCCCAAAGCCTATTCCTCGTTTGGCTGACTTTCCTTCCAGTTCTCTGCTGCCAATGACTGGAACGAACTGCAAAAATGTCTGAAGCTGGAGTCTTATATCTCCCTCTCTAACTTTAAGCATCAGCTGTCAGAGCAGCTTACTGATCACTGTACTTGTACATAGCCAATCTGTAAATATCACACCCAGCTACCTCATCCCCATATTATTACTTACCCTCTTGATCTTTTGCACCCCAGTATCTCTACTTGCACATCATCATCTGCACATATATCACTCCAGTATTAATGCTAAATTGTAATTATTTTCATCTCTTTGGCATATTTATTGCCAGTTGAAGGCCAGTTGAAAACAAATTCTCATTTACAACTGTGACCTGGCCAAGATAAAGCAAAGCAGTTCGACTTAAACAACAACACAGAGTTACACATAAACAAACATACAGTCAATAACACAACAGAAAAGAAAAAATCTATGTACAGTGTGTGCAAATGTAGAAGAGTAGGGACACATACACACACCTCTGCACTAAATACACACACACACACACACACACCTCTGCACTAAATACACACACATACACACACACACACACACCTCTGCACTAAATACACACACATATACACACACACACACCTCTGCACTAAATACACACATATACACACACACACCTCTGCACTAAATACACACACATACACACACACACACACCTCTGCACTAAATACACACACATACACACACACCTCTCCACTAAACACACACACATACACACACACACACACACACACACACACACACACACACACGCACACACGCACACACACACACACCTCTGCACTTCATACGCACACATACACACACCTCTCCACTAAATACACACACATACACACACACACACACACACACACCTCTGCACTAAATACACACACATATACATACACACACACCTCTGCACTAAATACACACACATACACATCCACACACACCTCTGCACTACATACGCACACATACACACACACACCTCTGCACTAAATACACACACATACACACACACACACCTCTGCACTAAATACACACACATATGCACACACACACACACCCCCTGCACTAAATACACACACACACACACCTCTGCACTAAATACACACACATACACCTCTGCACTAAATACACACACACACCGATACTATTATTTCATGACCTATGACCATCCCTCCCTGGTGCAGACTGACCATCCCTCCCTGGTGCAGACTGACCATCCCTCCCTGGTGCAGACTGACCATCCCTCCCTGGTGCAGACTGACCAGCCCTCCCTGGTGCAGACTTACCTTCCCTCCCTGGTGCAGACTGACCATCCCTCCCTGGTGCAGACTGACCATCCCTCCCTGGTGCAGACTGACCATCCCTCCCTGGTGCAGACTGGCCAGCCCTCCCTGGTGCAGACTGACCGGCCCTCCCTGGTGCTGACTGACCGGCCCTCCCTGGTGCAGACTGACCATCCCTCCCTGGTGCAGACCGACCATCCCTCCCTGGTGCAGACTGACCATCCCTCCCTGGTGCAGACTGACCATCCCTCCCTGGTGCAGACTGACCATCCCTCCCTGGTGCAGACTGGCTATCCCTCCCTGGTGCAGACTGACCAGCCCTCCCTGGTGCAGACTGACAAGCCCTCCCTGGTGCAGACTGACCATCCCTCCCTGGTGCAGACTGACCAGCCCTCCCTGGTGCAGACTGACCAGCCCTACCTGGTGCAGACTGACCAGCCCTCCCTGGTGCAGACTGACCAGCCCTCCCTGGTGCAGACTGACCATCCCTCCCTGGTGCAGACTGACCAGCCCTCCCTGGTGCAGACTGACCAGCCCTCCCTGGTGCAGACTGACCAGCCCTACCTGGTGCAGACTGACCAGCCCTCCCTGGTGCAGACTGACCAGCCCTCCCTGGTGCAGACTGACAAGCCCTCCCTGGTGCAGACTGACAATCCCTCCCTGGTGACCATCCCTCCCTGGTGCAGACTGACCAGCCCTCCCTGGTGCAGACTGACCAGCCCTACCTGGTGCAGACTGATCAGCCCTCCCTGGAGCAGACTTCAAGAAACAGCAGAGGGAGCGTGCCCCTGTCCACATTGACAGGACCACAGTGGAGAAGGTGAAAAGCTTCAAGTTCCATGGAGTACACATCACTGACAATCTGAAATGGTCCACCCACACAGACAGTGTGGTGAAGAAAGCGCAATTGCGCCTCTTCAACCTCAGGAGGCTGACGAAATTCAGCTTGGCTCCAAAGACCCTCAGAAACTTTTACAGATGCACAATTGAGAGAATCCTGTCGGACTGTATCACCGCCTGGTACGGCAACTGCACCGCCCTCAACCGCCCTCCAGGACACCTACAGCACCCGATGTCACAGGGAGACCAAATCAAATCAAAATCAAATCAAATTTATTTTTATATAGCCCTTCGTACATCAGCTGATATTCTCAAAGTGCTGTACAGAAACCCAGCCTAAAACCCCAAACAGCAAGCAAAGCATGTGAAAGAAGCACGGTGGCTAGGAAAAACTCCCTAGGAAAAACTCCCTAGAAAGGCCAAAAACCTAGGAAGAAACCTAGAGAGGAACCAGGCTATGAGGGGTGGCCAGTCCTCTTCTGGCTGTGCAGGGTGGATATTATAACAGAACATGGTCAAGATGTTAAAATGTTCATAAATGACCAGCATGGTCAAATAATAATAATCATAGTAGTTGTCGAGGGTGCAACAAGCACGTCCGGTGAACAGGTCAGGGTTCCATAGCCGCAGGCAGAACAGTTGAAACTGGAGCAGCAGCACGGCCAGGTGGACTGGGGACAGCAAGGAGTCATCATACCAGGTAGTCCTGAGGCATGGTCCTAGGGCTCAGGTCCTCCGAGAGAAAGACAGAAAGAGAGAAAGAGAGAATTAGAGAGAGCATATTTAAATTCACACAGGACACCGGATAAGACAAGAGAAATACTCCAGATGTAACAGACTGACCCTAGCCCCCCGACACATAAACTACTGCAGCATAAATACTGGAGGCTGAGACAGGAGGGATCAGAAGACACTGTGGCCCCATCCGATGATACCCCCGGACAGGGCCAAACAGGCAGGATATAACCCCACCCACTTTGCCAAAGCACAGCCCCCACACCACTAGAGGGATGTCTCCAACCACCAACTTACCGTCCTAAGACAAGGCCGAGTATAGCCCACAACGATCTCCGCCATGGCACAACCCAAGGGGGGGGCGCCAACCCAGACAGGAAGACCACGTCAGTGACTCAACCCACTCAAGTGACGCACCCCTCCCATGGACGGCATGGAAGAACACCAGTAGGCCAGTGACTCAGCCCCTGTAAAAGGGTTAGAGGCAGAGAATCCCAGTGGAAAGAGGGGAACCGGCAAGGCAGAGACAGCAAGGGCGGTTCGTTGCTCCAGCCTTTCCGTTCACCTTCACACTCCTGGGCCAGACTATACTTAATCATAGGACCTACTGAAGAGATAAGTCTTCAGTAAAGACTTAAAGGTTGAGACTGAGTCTGCGTCTCTCACATTGGTAGGTAGACCATTCCATAAAAATGGAGCTCTATAGGAGAAAGCCCTACCTCCAGCCGTTTGCTTAGAAATTCTAGGGACAATTAGGAGGCCTGCGTCTTGTGACCGTAGCGTACGTGTAGGTATGTACGGCAGGACAAAATCGGAAAGATAGGTAGGAGCAAGCCCATGTAATGCTTTGTAGGTTAGCAGTAAAACCTTGAAATCAGCCCTTGCCTTAACAGGAAGCCAGTGTAGGGAGGCTAGCACTGGAGTAATATGATACATTTTTTGGGGGGGAGACCAAAAAGATCATCAAGGACAACAACCACCCGAGCCACTACTTGTTCACCCCGCTATCATCCAGAAGGCGAGGTCAGTACAGGTGCATCAAAGCTGGGACCGAGAGACTGAAAAACAGCTTCTATCTCAAGGCCATCAGACTGTTAAACAGTCATCACTAGCCGGCTACCACCCAGTTACTCAACCCTGCACCTTAGAGGCTGCTGCCCTATATACATAGACATGGAATCACTGGTCACTTTAATAATGGAACACTAGTCACTTTAATAATGTTACATACTGCTTTACTCATCTCATATGTATATACTGTATTCTATTCTACTGTATTTTAGTCAATGTCACTCCTACATTGCTCATCCTAATATTTATACATTTCTTAATTCCATTATTTTACGTTTAGATTTGTGTATATTGTTGTGAATTGTTAGATACTACTGCACTGTTGGAGCTAGGAACACAAACATTTCACTACACCCACAATAACATCTGCTAAATATGTGTATGTAACCAATAAAATTGTATTTGATTTGACTGGTGTGACTATTTTGTCTGAACGCCAAGTAATCATATAACAGACAGAGAGTTGGAGCAGCTCGGCTGACTGTGTCTGAATGTAACAGACTAGACTGTCTAAACACCCAGAGGAGGATTGGGATAACAGCGAAGGACATAGCAGCTGTTGAGGAGTGTACTACCAGAACTCCAAAGAGGTTTTCTAGTGTTCCAGGGATGGGGGGCTTGACAAGGGACAAGCCAACTGAGAGAACGGTGCAGTGGTAATGATACACTTTACTTCCTCTATGACTTGAACGGGATTTTCTTGGTTTGAAGTCCTCATCTTTTTGGTTTTGTTTATGAATCTTAATTGAAAACAAACGGGAGGTTGTCCAGATGTGTTACTCAGTTCAGCTAGTGACCACAGGGTGGGAGTATAGGTCCAGCTTTCAAATTTCTAATTTTAACGTCACATGCACAAGTACAGTTGAAATGCCATTCTTGCCAGCTCTAACCCCAACAATACAGTAATCAATAACATTATATTACTAGGAAAAAACACACGAGAAATATGAGTAGGAAATATGAAATACACAACAAAGGAATAAGTAAACATACTATATGCAGGAAACGTTTTCGGGGATACCGGAGTGATAGAGGTAGATATGTATAGGGGGAAGGTGACAGGGATACCGGAGTGATGGAGGTAGATATGTATAGGGGTAAGGTGACAGGGATACTGGAGTGATGGAGGTAGATATGTATAGGGGGAAGGTGACTATATACAGGTTCAGTACCATATTAACAATGTACAGGGATACTGGAGTGATAGAGGTAGATATGTATAGGAGGAACGGGACAGGGATACTGGAGTGATGGAGGTAGATATGTATAGGGGGAACGGGACAGGGATACTGGAGTGATGGAGGTAGATATGTATAGGGGGAACGGGACAGGGATACTGGAGTGATGGAGGTAGATATGTATAGGGGGAACGGGACAGGGATACTGGAGTGATGGAGGTAGATATGTATAGGGGTAAGGTGACTATATACAGGGTCAGTACCATATTAACAATGTACAGAGATACTGGAGTGATATGTATAGGGGTAATGGGACTAGGCAACAGGATATAAGATAAACAGAGTAGCAGCAGCTTGTATGTGAGTGGGTGTAATAGAGTCACTATAAATGTATGTGCATATTATGTATGAGTGAGTAGATCATGGAGTGTGTGTGTGTGTGTGTGTGTGTGTGTGTGTGTGTGTGTGTGTGTGTGTGTGTGTGTGTGTGTGTGTGTGTGTGTGTGTGTGTGTGTGTTGGAGAAACAGTGTGTGTCAGCGTGTAGAGTCCTGTCAGTGTGTATAGAGACAATGCAAATACAAAATAAAAGGTCAATGAGGTACAAGGTAAACTTTAAGGGTGCAACAAGACACACAAGCACACACTTACGCAGGCACATACACACACACACATACTGACACAGACGCACACACTTACACTGACACAGACACACAGACACACACACACACACACACACACACACACACACACACACACACACACACACACACACACACACACACACACACACACACACACTGACAGTGACAGTTTCAACCTGAAGTTGATATGGTGATGGAATAGTGGAGGCAGCTCCTGTTGTCTTTGTGACTTGCAGTAACTCTCTGTGGTTCTAAATCAGTAGTTGTTTAGTGGTGTGAAAATGTGGGAACCATGACCTTGCTTGACCATGCTGTAGGTCATGTAACTGTCTGTTACATGCAATATGCTTTGTGGATTTCACCAGACAGATATTTCTCTCCGGTTTTGTGATGAAACTTAAGGTGTGGTTGAATTTAATTCTGCCACTGTGTCTTCTTACTGTGTTGGTCTTTTAGGCCTATATATCACGTGTGTCAAGGAACTAAACAGGTTATAGAGCAATTATTACAACACATAGGCTTTCTGGCTTCCCCAGTGATTTTACTCACATACTGGTACTACATATATAACATACAATGTTGCTGTAGGAAATCATATCCAATCTAATCATTTTGATAACCACAGCATCCCCTGCTTAGGTCTCCATTCCAGTAAACAACAACATATCCCCTGTTTATGTCTGTAATACAGTAAAAATAAACATTTTGATCAAAAACAACAATCCAAGCCTTTAAACTCATATACTGATTCAACGTCATTCTAGTTGAATATTAACAGATCTCAAATCAAATCAAATGTTTTTTATTACTTCATAGAGGTGTAAAGTAACAGTGACATACTAACAGGTAATTGTCCAACAAATCAAATCAAATTTTATTGGTCACGTTCACGTGTTTTTATCAGATGTTATTGCGTGTGTAGCAAAATGCTTGTGTTTCTAGCTCCAACAGTGCAGTAATATCTAACAAGTAATATCTAACAAATTACACAGCACATACCCAATACACACAAATCTAAGTAGGAATATATACATATATACATATATACATATACATATATATATATATATATATATATATATATATATATATATATATATATATATATATATATATATACATATGGACCAGCGGTGTCAGAGAGGAACGAACTAAGATACGTAGAATAGTATAGAAAACAGTATATATATATGAGATGAGTAATGCCAGATATGTAAACATTATTAAGTGACTAAGATACCGCAGAATAGTATAGAATACTGTATATACAGTCGAAGCCAAAAGTTTTGAGAATGACACAAATATTAATTTCCACAAAGCTTGCTGCTTCAGTGTCTTTAGATATTTTTGTCAAATGTTACAATGGAATACTGAAGTATAATTACAAGCATTTCATAAGTGTCAAAGGCTTTTATTGACAATTACATGAAGTTGATGCAAAGAGTCAATATTTGCCGTGTTGACCCTTCTTTTTCAAGACCTCTGCAATCCCCCCTGGCATGCTGTCAATTAACTTCTGGGCCACATCCTGACTGATGGCAGCCCATTCTTGCATAATCAATGCTTGGAGTTTGTCAGAATTTGTGGGGTTTTGTTTGTCCACCCGCCTCTTGAGGATAGACCACAAGTTCTCAATGGGATTAAGGTCTGGGGTGTTTCCTGGCCATGGACCCAAAATATCGATGTTTTGTTCCCCGAGCAACTTAGTTATCACTTTTGCCTTATGGCAAGGCCCTCCATCATGCTGGAAAAGGCATGTTTGTCACCAAACTGTTCCTGGATGGTTGGGAGAAGTTTCACTCTGGGGACGTGTTGGTACCATTCTTTATTCATGGCTGTGTTCTTAGGCAAAATTGTGAGTGAGCCCACTCCCTTGGCTGAGAAGCAACCCCACACATGAATGGTCTCAGGATGCTTTACTGTTGGCAAGACACAGGACTGATGGTAGCGCTCACCTTGTCTTCTCTGGACAAGCTTTTTTCTGGATGCCCCAAACAATCGGAAAGGGGATTCATCAGAGAATATGACTTTACCCCAGTCCTCAGCAGTCCAATCCCTGTACCTTTTGCAGAATATCAGTCTGTCCCTGATGTTTTTCCTCAAGAGAAGTGGCTTCTTTGCTGCCCTTCTTGACACCAGGCCATCCTCCAAAGTCTTCGCCTCACTGTGCGTGCAGATGCACTCACACCTGCCTGCTGCCATTCCTGAGCAAGCTCTATACTGGTGGTGTGCCGATCCTGCAGCTGAATCAACTTTAGGAGACGGTCCTGGTACTTGCTGGACTTTCTTGGGCACCCTGAAGCCTTCGTCACAACAATTGAACCGCTCTCCTTGAAGTTCTTGATGATCTGATAAATGGCTGATTTAAGTGCAATCTTACAGCAATATCCTTGCCTGTGAAGCCCTTTTTGTGCAAAGCAATGATGACGGCACGTGTTTCCTTGCAGGTAAGCATGGTTGACAATGGAAGAACAATGATTCCAAGCACCACCCTCCTTTTGAAGCTTCCAGTCTGTTATTCAAACTCAATCAGCATGACTGGGTGATCTCCAGCCTTGTCCTCGTCAACACTCACACCTGTGTTAACGAGAGAATCACTGACATTATGTCAGCTGGTCCTTTTGTGGCAGGGCTGAAATGCAGTGGAAATGTTTTTGGGGGATTCAGTTCATTTGCATGGCAAAGAGGGACTTTGCAATTAATTGCAATTCATCTGATCACTCTTCATAACATTCTGGAGTATATGCAAATTGCCATCATACAAACTGAAGCAGCAGACTGTGAAAATTAATATTCGTGTCATTCTCAAAACTTTTGGCCACGACTGTACATATCAAATGAGTAATACCAGATATGTAAACATTATTAAAGTGACTAGTGTTCCATTTATTAAAGTGGCCAGTGATTCCTAGTCTATGTATATAGGCAGCAGCCTCTAATGTGCTAGTGATGGCTGTTTAACAGTCTGATGGGCAGACCACATCACCTTCTGGAGAGCCTTACGTTTGCGGGCGGTGCAGTTGCCATGCCAGGCAGTGATACAGCCCGACAGGATGCTTTCAGTTGTGCATCTGTAAAAATGTGTGAGTTTTTTTTTTAGCCTCCTGAGGTTGAAGAGGCTCTGCTGCGCTTTCTTCACCACACTGTCTGTGTGGGTGGACCATTTCAGTTTGTCAGTGATGTGTATGCCAAGGAACTTGAAGCTTTCCACCTTCTCCGCTGTGGTCCCGTCGATGTAGATATGGGGTTGCAGCCTCTGCTGTCTCCTGAAGTCCAAGATCATCTCCTTTGTTTTGTTGACGTTGAGTGAGAGGTTGTTTTCCTGACACCACACTCCCAGAGCCCTCACCTCCTCCCTGTAGGCTGTCTCGTCATCACTGGTAATCAAGCCTACTGCTGTTGTGTCGTCTGCAAAATTAATGATTGAGTTGGAGGGGTGCATGGCCACACAGTCATGGATGAACACAGAGTACACTAGGGGGCTGAGAACGCACCCTTGTGGGGCCCCTGTTTTGAGGATCTGCGGAGTGGAGGTGATGTTTCCTACCTTCACCACCTGGGGGCAGCCCGTCAGGAAGTCCAGGACCCAGTTGCATGGGGTAGGGTTGAGACCCATGGTCTCGAGCTTAACTTACATCTAGACGTTCCGCTAGCGGAACACCACTCCAATATCCAATGATTGGGCGTGGCGCGAAATACAAACTCCTCGAAAATCCGAAAACTTCCATTTTTCAAACATATGACTATTTTACACCATTTTAAAGACAAGACTGTCCTTTATCCTGTTAGGGCTAGGGGGCAGCATTGACACGGCTGGATAAAAAACATACCCGATTTAATCTGGTTACCACTCCTACTCAGTAACTAGAATATGCATATACTTATTACATATGGATAGAAAACACCTTAAATTTTCTAAAACTGTTTGAATGGTGTCTGTGAGTATAACAGAACTCAAATGGCAGGTCAAAACCTGAGAGATTCCTTTACAGGAAGTGGCCTGTCTGACCATTTCTGGAACTTCTTTGCCATCTCTATCATTTACTAAGGATCTCTGCTCTAACGTGACACTTCCCACGTCGTCCATAGGCTCTCATAGCCCGGGAAAAAAGAGAATGTCGTCATTCCAGCCCCAGGCTGAAACACATTATCGCCTTTCTCAAGTGGCCCATCAAGAGACACTAGCTTATGCGCGTGACCCCGACCGCCCCCGCCTTTGGGATTTTTTCCTCTGTTTGCCGAAAAGGAGATTCCCTGTCGGAATTTTATCGCTTTTCTACGAGAAAAATGACGTAAAAATTGATTTTAAACAGTGGTTGACATGCTTCGACGTACGGCAATGGAATACTTTGAATTTTATTGTCAGGAATTGCGCCAAGCGCGCGACACTTCTTTACTATTTCGGATAGTGTCTGGAACGCACGAACAAAACGCCGCTATTCGGATATAACGATGGATTATTTTGGACCAAACCAACATTTGTTATTGAAGTAGACGTCCTGGGTGTGCATTCTGACGAAGACAACAAAAGGTAATGACATTTTTATAATAGTAAATATGATTATGGTGAGTGCTAAACTTGCCGGGTGTCTAAATAGCGAGCCCGTGATGCCTGGGCTATCTACTGAGAATATTGCAAAATGTGCTTTCACCAAAAAGCTATTTTAAAATCGGACATATCGAGTGCATAGAGGAGGTCTGTATCTATAATTCTTAAAATAATTGTTATGCTTTTTGTGAACGTTTATCGTGAGTAATTTAGTAAAATGTTAGCGAATTCCCCGTAAGTTTGCGGGGGGTATGCTAGTTCTGAACGTCACATGCTAATGTAAAAAGCTGGTTTTTGATATAAATATGAACTTGATTGAACAAAACATGCATGTATTGTATAACATAATGTCCTAGGGTTGTCATCTGATGAAGATCATCAAAGGTGAGTGCTGCATTTAGCTGTCTTCTGGGTTTTGGTGACATTATATGCTGGCTTGAAAAATGGGTGTCTGATTATTTCTGGCTTGGTACTCTGCTGACATAATCTAATGTTTTGCTTTCGTTGTAAAGCCTTTTTGAAATCGGACAGTGTGGTTAGATTAACGAGAGTCTTATCTTTAAATGGCTGTAAAATAGTCATATGTTTGAGAAATTGAAGTAATATGATTTTGAAGATTTTGAAAATCGCGCCACAGGATGGCAGTGGCTGTTACGTAGGTGGGACGAATTCGTCCCGCCGGTCCCATAGAGGTTAACTAACCACATTGTCCGATTTCAAAAAGGCTTTACAACGAAAGCAAAACATTAGATTATGTCAGCAGAGTACCCAGCCAGAAATAATCAGACACCCATTTTTCAAGCTAGCATATAATGTCACAAAAAACAAAACCACAGCTAAATGCAGTACTAACCTTTGATGATCTTCATCAGATGACAATCCTAGGACATTATGTTATACAATACATGCATGTTTTGTTCAATCAAGTTCATATTTATATCAAAAACCAGCTTTTTACATTAGCATGTGATGTTCAGAACTAGCATTTCCCACCGAACACTTCCAGGTGAATTTACTAAATTACTCACGATAAACGTTCACAAAAAACATAACAATTATTTTAAGAATTATAGATACAGAACTCCTTTATGCAATCGCGGTGTCCGATTTTAAAATAGCTTTTCGGTGAAAGCACATTTTGCAATATTCTGAGTAGATAGCTCGCCATCACGGGCTAGCTAATTTGACACCCACCAAGTTTGGTACTCACCAAACTCAGATTTACTATAAGAAAAATTGGATTACCTTTGCTGTTCTTCGTCAGAATGCACTCCCAGGACTTCTACTTCAATAACAAATGTTGGTTTGGTTCCAAATAATCCATAGTTATATCCAAATAGTGGCGTTTTGTTCGTGCGTTCAAGACACTATCCGAAGTTATTTTAACTCCTTTAAACCATGTGAAGTTATTTTAACTCCTTTAAACCATGTGAAGTTATTTTAACTCCTTTAAACCATGTGAAGTTATTTTAACTCCTTTAAACCATGTGAAGTTATTTTAACTCCTTTAAACCATGTGAAGATATTTTAACTCCTTTAAACCATGTGAAGTTATTTTAACTCCTTTAAACCATGTGAAGTTATTTTAACTCCTTTAAACCATGTGAAGTTATTTTAACTCCTTTAAACCATGTGAAGTTATTTTAACTCCTTTAAGCCATGTGAAGTTATTTTAACTCCTTTAAACCATGTGAAGTTATTTTAACTCCTTTAAACCATGTGAAGTTATTTTAACTCCTTTAAACCATGTGAAGATATTTTAACTCCTTTAAACCATGTGAAGTTATTTTAACTCCTTTAAACCATGTGAAGTTATTTTAACTCCTTTAAACCATGTGAAGTTATTTTAACTCCTTTAAACCATGTGAAGTTATTTTAACTCCTTTAAATCATGTGAAGTTATTTTAACTCCTTTAAATCATATGAAGTTATTTTAACTCCTTTAAACCATGTGAAGTTATTTTAACTCCTTTAACCTGTTAGGGCTAGGGGGCAGCATTGACACGGCTGGATAAAAAACATACCCGATTTAATCTGGTTACCACTCCTACTCAGTAACTAGAATATGCATATACTTATTACATATGGATAGAAAACACCCTAAATTTTCTAAAACTGTTTGAATGGTGTCTGTGAGTATAACAGAACTCAAATGGCAGGTCAAAACCTGAGAGATTCCTTTACAGGAAGTGGCCTGTCTGACCATTTCTGGAACTTCTTTGCCATCTCTATCATTTACTAAGGATCTCTGCTCTAACGTGACACTTCCCACGTCGTCCATAGGCTCTCATAGCCCGGGAAAAAAGAGAATGTCGTCATTCCAGCCCCAGGCTGAAACACATTATCGCCTTTCTCAAGTGGCCCATCAAGAGACACTAGCTTATGCGCGTGACCCCGACCGCCCCCGCCTTTGGGATTTTTTCCTCTGTTTGCCGAAAAGGAGATTCCCTGTCGGAATTTTACCGCTTTTCTACGAGAAAAATGACGTAAAAATTGATTTTAAACAGCGGTTGACATGCTTCGACGTACGGCAATTGAATACTTTGAATTTTATTGTCAGGAATTGCGCCAAGCGCGCGACACTTCTTTACTATTTCGGATAGTGTCTGGAACGCACGAACAAAACGCCGCTATTCGGATATAACGATGGATTATTTTGGACCAAACCAACATTTGTTATTGAAGTAGACGTCCTGGGTGTGCATTCTGACGAAGACAACAAAAGGTAATGACATTTTTATAATAGTAAATATGATTATGGTGAGTGCTAAACTTGCCGGGTGTCTAAATAGCGAGCCCGTGATGCCTGGGCTATATACTTAGAATATTGCAAAATGTGCTTTCACCAAAAAGCTATTTTAAAATCGGACATATCGAGTGCATAGAGGAGGTCTGTATCTATAATTCTTAAAATAATTGTTATGCTTTTTGTGAACGTTTATCGTGAGTAATTTAGTAAAATGTTAGCGAATTCCCCGTAAGTTTGCGGGGGGTATGCTAGTTCTGAACGTCACATGCTAATGTAAAAAGCTGGTTTTTGATATAAATATGAACTTGATTGAACAAAACATGCATGTATTGTATAACATAATGTCCTAGGGTTGTCATCTGATGAAGATCATCAAAGGTGAGTGCTGCATTTAGCTGTCTTCTGGGTTTTGGTGACATTATATGCTGGCTTGAAAAATGGGTGTCTGATTATTTCTGGCTTGGTACTCTGCTGACATAATCTAATGTTTTGCTTTCGTTGTAAAGCCTTTTTGAAATCGGACAGTGTGGTTAGATTAACGAGAGTCTTATCTTTAAATGGCTGTAAAATAGTCATATGTTTGAGAAATTGAAGTAATAGGATTTTGAAGATTTTGAAAATCGCGCCACAGGCTGGCAGTGGATGTTACGTAGGTGGGACGAATTCGTCCCGCCGGTCACATAGAGGTTAAACCATGTGAAGTTATTATGAGGACAACATCTGTTGGCTTCAACTCGTCTTTCCATACAAATCCGTCCATTCAAACAGGAGCTTTCTGATTATAAAAACAGCGATGGGGAGATTCAAATGGTGAGATTAATGCTACAGCTATTCATGATTTTATTATGTTTGCCTAAATCAGCTACATAGGTGTCAGAAGAATCGCAATTCATCCAATCTATTCAGTCAGGCAACATTATGTTCTACATACAGTTCATCCATTTATTCAGCTGGAGGAGATGGAGTCAGGAAATCAGTGTGAGAGAGCTGAGGATTGAGACACAAACGGAGAGAGAGAGAGAGAGCTGGGGATGGAGAGAAAAACGGAGAGAGAGAGAGAGAGAGAGAGAGCTGGGGATGGAGAGACAAACAGAGAGAGAGAGAGGGAGAGGTAGAGAGAGCTGGGGATGGAGAGACAAACAGAGAGAGGGAGAGGGAGAGGTAGAGAGAGCTGGGGACGGAGAGAAAAACAGAGAGAGAGAGAGAGGGAGAGGTAGAGAGAGCTGGGGATGGAGAGACAAACAGAGAGAGGGAGAGGGAGAGGTAGAGAGAGCTGGGGACGGAGAGAAAAACAGAGAGGGAGAGAGGGAGAGGTAGAGAGAGCTGGGGATGGAGAGACAAACAGAGAGAGGGAGAGGGAGAGGTAGAGAGAGCTAGGGACGGAGAGAAAAACAGAAAGAGAGAGAGAGGGAGAGGGAGAGAGAGCTGGGGATGGAGAGACAAACAGAGAGAGGGAGAGGGAGAGGTAGAGAGAGCTGGGGATGGAGAGAAAAACAGAGAGAGAGAGAGAGCTGGGGATGGAGAGACAAACAGAGAGAGGGAGAGGTAGAGAGAGCTGGGGATGGAGAGAAAAACAGAGAGAGAGAGAGAGAGAGAGAGAGGGAGAGGTAGAGAGAGCTGGGGATGGAGAGAAAAACAGAGAGAGAGAGGGAGAGGTAGAGAGAGCTGGGATGGAGAGAAAAATGTAGAGAGAGAGAGCTGGGGATGGAGAGACAAATGGAGAGAGAGAAAGAGAGAGCTGGGGATGGAGAGAAATGGTGGGAGAGAGAGCTATGGATGGAGAGACAAACAGAGAGAGAGCTGGGGATGGGGATGGAGAGACAAACGGAAAGAGAGCGAGACAGACAGAGAGGTCATAATCAGATGAGCTTCTGCATTTTTCAGCATCTTCTTAAAAAAAGATAGATTTAGAGTTAGATAAACTGTAAGTCGCTCTGGATAAGAGCGTCTGCTAAATGACTTAAATGTAAATGTAAATGTAAACTTGGATTTTTTTGTCAGGAACATATACAGGATACTACCCTCTACAACATAACCTTCACTATGTCACCAGGACTTATACAGGATGCTACCCTCTACAACATAACCTTCACTATGTCACCAGGACATATACAGGATGCTACCCTCTACAACATAACCTTCACTATGTCACCAGGACATATACAGGATGCTACCCTCTACAACATAACCTTCACTATGTCACCAGGACTTATACAGGATGCTACCCTCTACAACATAACCTTCACTATGTCACCAGGACATATACAGGATGCTACCCTCTACAACATAACCTTCACTATGTCACCAGGACTTATACAGGATGCTACCCTCTACAACATAACCTTCACTATGTCACCAGGACATATACAGGATGCTACCCTCTACAACATAACCTTCACTATGTCACCAGGACATATACAGGATCCTACCCTCTACAACATAACCTTCACTCCAAATCAAAACTCAAAACCTACAACCTGATTTTGGACGGAATTATGGAATCACCTGGAAGGTTTACAACTACCAAAGATTATTATTCCAACGCTATACAGAAAATGCTCTGGAAAACAACAGAAACCTGAAAACACCATCCAACCTGGAACTGAGTGAGTAATTGTCACGGTTGTCGTCGGTGAATGAGGACCAAAACGCAGCAGGTACGTGAATGCTCATCTTGATTTTTAATTACTCTCAAAATGAACATACAAAATAACAAACACGAAAAACGAACGAACGACAATAACAGTCTGACTAGGCACACGGCTAAGCACAGAACAATCACCCACAAATAACACATACAAACACACCCTAATATATGGGACTCTCAATCAAAGGCAGATAGACAACACCTGCCTTCAACTGAGAGTCCCAACCCCAATCAACCAAACATAGAAACACACAACCTAGACTAACCATAGAATTAACTAAACATAAACCAAAACCCGGAAATACTAAATCAAACACCCTTTACACAAACACACCACCCCGAACCACATAAAACAAATACCCCCTGCCACGCCCTGACCAACTACAAAACAATTAACCTTATATACTGGCCAGGACGTGACAGTACCCCCCCCTTAAAGGTGCTACCCCAGAAGCACCTTAACAAAAAATAACCCCAAGCAACACCAACAAAAAGTCCCCTTTTCTAAAGGGAGGGAAGGGAGGGTGGCTGCAGTCAACGACGGCACTGTGCTACACCCCCCCTCCCCAACCCACCTATTTCTGGAGGTGGCTCTGGTTCCGGCCGTTCCAGGCTGTCGGGCCACTCTGGCATCGCCGAGGGGCAGTCGGGCCAGTCTGGCATCGCCGGGGGGCAGTCGGGCCAGTCTGGCAGTTCGGGACAGTCTGGGCAGTCTGGCAACTCGGGACAGTCTGGGCAGTCTGGCAACTCGGGACAGTCTGGGCAGTCTGGCAACTCGGGACAGTCTGGGCAGTCTGGCAACTCGGGACAGTCTGGGCAGTCTGGCCACTCGGGACAGTCTGGGCAGTCTGGCCACTCGGGACAGTCTGGGCAGTCTGGCCACTCGGGACAGTCAAGCCACTCGGGACAGTCTGGGCAGTCTGGCCACTCGGGACAGTCTGGCCACTCGGGACAGTCTGGGCAGTCTGGCCACTCGGGCAGTTCAGGGCAGTCTGGCCACTCGGGCAGTTCAGGGCAGTCTGGCCGCTCCGGCAGTTCAGGGCAGTCTGGCCGCTCGGGCAGTTCAGGGCAGTCTGGCCGCTCCGGCAGTTCAGGGCAGTCTGGCCGCTCCGGCAGTTCAGGGCAGTCTGGCCGCTCCGGCAGTTCAGGGCAGTCTGGCCGCTCCGGCAGTTCAGCGCAGTCTGGCCGCTCCGGCAGTTCAGGGCAGTCTGGCCGCTCCGGCAGTTCAGGGCAGTCTGGCCGCTCCGGCAGTTCAGGGCAGTCTGGCCGCTCCGGCAGTTCAGCGCAGTCTGGCCGCTCCGGCAGTTCAGCGCAGTCTGGCCGCTCCGGCGACTGTTGACTGGCGGGCAGCTCCGACGACTGTTGACTGGCGGGCAGCTCCGACGACTGTTGACTGACGGGCAGCTCCGACGACTGTTGACTGACGGGCAGCTCCGACGACTGTTGACTGACGGGCAGCTCCGACGACTGTTGACTGACGGGCAGCTCCGACGACTGTTGACTGACGGGCAGCTCCGACGACTGTTGACCGACGGGCAGCTCCGACGACTGTTGACCGACGGGCAGCTCCGACGACTGTTGACCGACGGGCAGCTCCGACGACTGTTGACCGACGGGCAGCTCCGACGACTGTTGACCGACGGGCAGCTCCGACGACTGTTGACCGACGGGCAGCTCCGACGACTGTTGACCGACGGGCAGCTCCGACGACTGTTGACCGACGGGCAGCTCCGACGACTGTTGACCGACGGGCAGCTCCGACAACTGTTGACCGACGGGCAGCTCCGACGACTGTTGACCGACGGGCAGCTCCGACGACTGTTGACCGACGGGCAGCTCCGACGACTGTTGACCGACGGGCAGCTCCGACGACTGTTGACCGACGGGCAGCTCCGACGACTGTTGACCGACGGGCAGCTCCGACGACTGTTGACCGACGGGCAGCTCCGACGACTGTTGACCGACGGGCAGCTCCGACGACTGTTGACTGGCGGGCAGCTCCGACGACTGTTGACTGGCGGGCAGCTCCGACGACTGTTGACTGGCGGGGCTGGGTTTACGCACTTGCAGTTTAGTGCGGGGAGCGGGAACAGGACGAGTCGGACTGGGTGGACGCACTTCCGGGTCCGCACAAGAGACAGAAGCTGGAAACCCAGGGCTATGGAGGCGCACAGCCGGTCTAGATCTTACCTCCTGCACAACCCGCCTTGGCTGGATGGAACTAGTAGCCCTGTACGAGCGGGGTGCTCGTACAGGGCAGACTGGGCTGTGCAGGGGCCTGATGGTAGCCGTGCGTAGAGCGGGAGTTGGGTAGCCTGGTCCTCGGAGGCGTACCGGCGACCAGATGAACTGCGCAGGCATCCTCCTACCAGGCTGGATGCCCGCCCTAGCACGGCACCTGCGAGGGGCTGGAATAACTCGCACCGGACTGTGCGTGCGTATGGGTGAGATAGTGCGCTCCTCAGCGAAACATAACGCTCTCCACCCCATACGCTCCTCCATATAATCACGGGTAGCTGGCTTCCGGCTCTTCCTTCGCCTAGCCAAACTACCCGTGTGCCCCCCCAAAAAAATTTCTTGGGGGTGCCTCTCGTGCTTCTCCTTCAGCGCGTCCACTCTGGCCTCGTACCACCGCCTCTCTGCCTTGGCTGCCTCAATTTCCCACTGCGGGCGGCGATAATCCCCAGCCTGATGCCAGGGTCCGGCCCCGTCCAGAACTTCCTCCCAAGTCCACTTCTCCCGCCAGTCCAACTCGAACTCCGTCTGCTCCTTCCTCTGCTGCTTGGTCCTTTGGTGGTGGGTGATTCTGTCACGGTTGTCGTCGGTGAATGAGGACCAAAACGCAGCAGGTACGTGAATGCTCATCTTGATTTTTAATTACTCTCAAAATGAACATACAAAATAACAAACACGAAAAATGAACGAACGACAATAACAGTCTGACTAGGCACACGGCTAAGCACAGAACAATCACCCACAAATAACACATACAAACACACCCTAATATATGGGACTCTCAATCAAAGGCAGATAGACAACACCTGCCTTCAACTGAGAGTCCCAACCCCAATCAACCAAACATAGAAACACACACACTAGACTAACCATAGAATTAACTAAACATAAACCAAAACCCGGAAATACTAAATCAAACACCCTTTACACAAACACACCACCCCGAACCACATAAAACAAATACCCCCTGCCACGCCCTGACCAACTACAAAACAAATAACCTTATATACTGGCCAGGACGTGACAGTAATGTTTAATCTGAAGCTATATTTTATTTCCAAAAGCCAAGAGGAAAAATATATTACATTGCTTCATAAGGACTGAATGCCAAATTAAGGCTGCCAAGCCTGATACAACTTCAATTTGCACTGGCGTGTCAAGTGAGAGGTGTCAAAGCCCTTTAGCCCAACAAAGGCAGGAGAGTGGCACAGTCTACACCAACCAAACAGAGAGGCCTTAGAAGCTGCTTCCCGCTGTTCAGAGGTAATTAAAATACAGAACCCTGTGTATGTAAAGAATGACAAGGAAAGAAAAAAAATCACAAAATGAAGCTCCTTATGGAAAATCAAGAGACACTTTTTGCTGACTATTATAAAAATGGGAACATCAGCAACCTCATCTTCCACACAGACCATCCCCTGGCATGACACAGTGCTATATTAACCAGACCATCCCCTGGCATGGCACAGTGCTATATTAACCAGACCATCCCCTGGCATGACACAGTGCTATATTAACCAGACCATCCCCTGGCACAGTGCTATATTAACCAGACCATCCCCTGGCATGGCACAGTGCTATATTAACCAGACCATCCCCTGGCATGACACAGTGCTATATTAACCAGACCATCCCCTGGCACAGTGCTATATTAACCAGACCATCCCCTGGCACAGTGCTATATTAACCAGACCATCCCCTGGCATGGCACAGTGCTATATTAACCAGACCATCCCCTGGCATGGCACAGTGCTATATTAACCAGACCATCCCCTGGCACAGTGCTATATTAACCAGACCATCCCCTGGCATGACACAGTGCTATATTAACCAGACCATCCCCTGGCATGACACAGTGCTATATTAACCAGACCATCCCCTGGCATGACACAGTGCTATATTAACCAGACCATCCCCTGGCATGACACAGTGCTATATTAACCAGACCATCCCCTGGCATGGCACAGTGCTATATTAACCAGACCATCCCCTGGCATGACACAGTGCTATATTAACCAGACCATCCCCTGGCATGGCACAGTGCTATATTAACCAGACCATCCCCTGGCATGACACAGTGCTATATTAACCAGACCATCCCCTGGCATGGGACAGTGCTATATTAACCAGACCATCCCCTGGCATGACACAGTGCTATATTAACCAGACCATCCCCTGGCATGACACAGTGCTATATTAACCAGACCATCCCCTGGCATGACACAGTGCTATATTAACCAGACCATCCCCTGGCACAGTGCTATATTAACCAGACCACCCCCTAGCACAGTGCTATATTAACCAGACCATCTCCAGGCAGAGTGCTATATTAACCAGACCATCCCCTGGCACAGTGCTATATTAACCAGACCACCCCCTAGCACAGTGCTATATTAACCAGACCATCCCCTAGCACAGTGCTATATTAACCAGACCATCCCCTGGCACAGTGCTATATTAACCAGACCACCCCCTAGCACAGTGCTATATTAACCAGACCATCTCCAGGCAGAGTGCTATATTAACCAGACCATCCCCTGGCATGGCACAGTGCTATATTAACCAGACCATCCCCTGGCATGGCACAGTGCTATATTAACCAGACCACCTCCTGGCACAGTGCTATATTAACCAGACCATCCCCTGGCACAGTGCTATATTAACCAGACCATCCCCTGGCATGGCACAGTGCTATTTTAACCAGACCATCCCCTGGCATGACACAGTGCTATATTAACCAGACCACCCCCTGGCATGGCACAGTGCTATATTAACCAGACCATCCCCTGGCATGGTACAGTGCTATATTAACCAGACCATCCCCTGGCATGGCACAGTGCTATATTAACCAGACCATCCCCTGGCATGACACAGTGCTATATTAACCAGACCATCCCCTGGCACAGTGCTATATTAACCAGACCATCCCCTGGCACAGTGCTATATTAACCAGACCATCCCCTGGCACAGTGCTATATTAACCAGACCATCCCCTGGCATGGCACAGTGCTATATTAACCAGACCACCCCCTGGCATGGTACAGTGCTATATTAACCAGACCATCCCCTGGCATGACACAGTGCTATATTAACCAGACCATCCCCTGGCACAGTGCTATATTAACCAGACCATCCCCTGGCATGACACAGTGCTATATTAACCAGACCATCCCCTGGCACAGTGCTATATTAACCAGACCATCCCCTGGCATGACACAGTGCTATATTAACCAGACCATCCCCTGGCACAGTGCTATATTAACCAGACCATCCCCTGGCATGACACAGTGCTATATTAACCAGACCATCCCCTGGCATGGCACAGTGCTATATTAACCAGACCATCCCCTGGCACAGTGCTATATTAACCAGACCATCCCCTGGCATGACACAGTGCTATATTAACCAGACCATCCCCTGACATGGGACAGTGCTATATTAACCAGACCATCCCCTGGCATGACACAGTGCTATGTTAACCAGACCATCCCCTGGCATGACACAGTGCTATATTAACCAGACCATCCCCTGGCATGGCACAGTGTTATATTAACACACTACCCCTCTGTTAAGAGGGGGGGGGGGGGGGGTGGTAACGAGGGGTGGAAACTCAGGATACTAGACAATGAGGACTCTGAGTCAGCTAATATAAATCTCTATAAGTCCGGAACATTATTTGTGCAGGGCAACCCCCCAAACAGTTTCAGCTGGACTTTCACCTAATCAAAGAATTAGCCCAGCAGGAGAAGCTCTCCCTTGAGAAAGATACCCCCACCCCGAGCGGGTCAGACCAGACCTCTTCATTATATAACCCCACAGACGAGCCACCCCCAGACCTCTTCGCTATATAACCCCACAGACGAGCAACCCCAAGCGGAAAGTCAACCTCCCAGCACAGAGTATTACTCCCTCATTGAAATGAAGGATACATTCACCCAGCTGGAGGTAAGACAGGTAGAGCTGGAACAGCAGGTGATTACACTCCAATCAGCACAGACCCAGACAACAGTCCAGCACAACAACACCCCCTTATTAACCAGACCCAGAGATCTGGAGGTGGAGAGAGACATATCTGCACTCTGAACTGTAGTGAGACAACATCTACAAGAGAAAGAGCTGGAGCAGGAGAAGAACAGAGCACTAGAGGAGAGAATCAGACTGCTGTAGCAGGAGAAGAACAGAGCACTAAAGGAGAGGATCAGACTGCTGGAGCAGGAGAAGAACAGAGCACTAGAGGAGAGGATCAGACTGCTGGAGCAGGAGAAGAACAGAGCACTAGAGGAGAGGATCAGACTGCTGGAGCAGGAGAAGAACAGAGCACTAGAGTAGAGGATCAGACTGCTGGAGCAGGAGAAGAACAGAGCACTAGAGGAGAGGATCAGACTGCTGGAGCAGGAGAAGAACAGAGCACTAGAGGAGAGGATCAGACTGCTGGAGCAGGAGACGAACAGAGCACTAGAGGAGAGGATCAGACTGCTGGAGCAGGAGAAGAACAGAGCACTAGAGTAGAGGATCAGACTGCTGGAGCAGGAGACGAACAGAGCACTAGAGGAGAGGATCAGACTGCTGGAGCAGGAGAAGAACAGAGCACTAGAGTAGAGGATCAGACTGCTGGAGCAGGAGAAGAACAGAGCACTAGAGGAGAGGATCAGACTGCTGGAGCAGGAGAAGAACAGAGCACTAGAGGAGAGGATCAGACTGCTGGAGCAGGAGAAGAACAGAGCACTAGAGGAGAGGATCAGACTGCTGGAGCAGGGGAAGAACAGAGCACTAGAGGAGAGGATCAGACTGCTGGAGCAGGAGAAGAACAGAGCACTAGAGGAGAGGATCAGACTGCTGGAGCAGGAGAAGAACAGAGCACTAGAGGAGAGGATCAGACTGCTGGAGCAGGAGAAGAACAGAGCACTAGAGGAGAGGATCAGACTGCTGGAGCAGGAGAAGAACAGAGCACTAGAGGAGAGGATCAGACTGCTGGAGCAGGAGAAGAACAGAGCACTAGAGGAGAGGATCAGACTGCTGGAGCAGGAGAAGAACAGAGCACTAGAGGAGAGGATCAGACTGCTGGAGCAGGAGAAGAACAGAGCACTAGAGGAGAGTATCAGACTGCTGGAGCAGGAGAAGAACAGAGCACTAGAGGAGAGTATCAGACTGCTGGAGCAGGAGAAGAACAGAGCACTAGAGGAGAGGATCAGACTGCTGGAGGAGAGGGTGAGGGGGGTGGCGTGTGACAGAGAACAACCCACTAGAGAGGTGGCCACCCCCACAGAGAAGCCAGCAGAACTGTCCACCTCAGCTCCCGACAAGTCTCGACACCACAGCAGAACTGTCCACACCAGACCATGACCATAGTGTTAACATCACAGCAGAACTGTCCACACCAGACCATGACCATAGTGTCGACACCACAGCAGAACTGTCCACACCAGACCATGACCATAGTGTCGACACCACAGCAGAACTGTCCACACCAGACCATGACCATAGTGTCGACACCACAGCAGAACTGTCCACACCAGACCATGACCATAGTGTCGACACCACAGCAGAACTGTCCACACCAGACCATGACCATAGTGTCGACACCACAGCAGAACTGTCCACACCAGACCATGACCATAGTGTCAACACCACAGCAGAACTGTCCACACCAGACCATGACCATAGCATCGACATCACAGCAGAACAGACAAATGAAGAACCCCAAGCCCAGGGGATCTCACCCCCTCTGAGCCCCCCCTGTCAGCCACCCTGATAGACCTCCTGACAACCCCCCCACACCCACTGAGGACATACACAAGACACAGATTGTACACATCATGGAGTCAAATGGGAAATATATACCATAAAATAAAACATTTTCCCAAACACAGTATGTCTAAACTCTGGTGTCCAAACACCCAGCGCCCTAGACCTTCTGTCTGAGGACCAACTAGGGTCACCCAGCCACATAATAATACACACAGGCACAAACCACCTGAGAACACAGCAGGAAAGGGTGGCCACAGCACTGAAGGGAGTGATTGAAAAAGCTTCTTCTACTTGCCCCAATGCATAAGTGGTTATCTCCACCCTGCTACCACGAAAATACTTCCACCCTGCTATCATACAGCGGTAAATGCAAGTATTTCCCGTGACTGTGTCTCAAAACCAAATGTTTTCTTGGCCCACCACTCCACCCTGGACTTGAACAGCCTCTATAACCAGGTCCACCTATACTTGGCAGCAGCGTCCACCATCGCCCGGACTCTAAAGGACGTCGCTCTCTAACGTAGCCCCAACACTTCACACAGGAGCAACAGATCAATAGACACCCCGCCCAGACCATTTGTGGAATGGTTGAAAACGAGTTTTAATTACTCACCAAATAAAACCAGAGTTGACCATGAAATGCTTGCTTATGAACCCTTCCAAAGACAAAGAGTAAACAATTATAATAAAAAGAAAAATTATAACACTAGGAATAAAATACACAATAATGATACCATATACAGGCAGTACCAGTACCAGATCAATGTGGAGCTCTATACAGGGAGTACCAGTACCAGATCAATGTGGAGCTATATACAGGGAGTACCAGGTCAATGTGGAGCTATATACAGTGAGTACCAGTACCAGATCAATGTGGAGCTATATACAGGCAGTACCAGTACCAGATCAATGTGGAGCTATATACAGGCAGTACCAGTACCAGATCAATGTGGAGCTATATACAGGGAGTACCAGTACCAGATCAATGTGGAGCTATATACAGGGAGTACCAGATCAATGTGGAGCTATATACAGGGAGTACCAGATTAATGTGGTGCTATATACAGGGAGTACCAGTACCAGATCATTGTGCAGAGAGAGGTACAAAGTATTTGAGGTATATATGTAACACACACACACACACACACACACACACACACACACACACACACACACACACACACACACACACACACACACACACACACACACACACACACACACACACACCCGGCCCCTCCCTTTCCCTCCCTCCCCCTGTTCTCCCCCTCCTTCAGAAGACCTCTGCATTTCCTGTTAGTCACAATAATGCAGCTCACTTCCTGGTTTTCACTTCCTAGTTCTCAGGCTGGCAAGGAAGGAACCTGAGGTCTGGTCACACGGTGCTCACTGATCCCCCGGTCTCCCCCCTCGCCTCCCTCTCCCCTCCCCGTTCTCACCCAGCCAAGACAGCCTTCCCCTCTCAGCCCACATTGGCTCGCTGCTTCCGCCTCCCCCCTACTCCCCTCTCCTTTCTCCCCTCTCTCCTCTCTTCTAACTCTCCTCTCCTCTCTCCTCAATCTCCTCTCTCCTCTCTAACATAGACTTGTATTTCACCTTCCCCTGCTACTCTTGCCTAACAGCTCTTCCCTCCTCTGTCTGCTACCTCTCCCAGCCTCCCACAGTAGTTCACATCTTTCTCACCTCCTCCCTTTGCCTCTCTCCTTCTCTCACCTTCCCTAGAGTGTTCATCTCCCCCACCTCTCTCTCTCCTTCCAAGCCCACACAGACTCATAGACTCTCCAATGCCTTCCACACCTCCCTCTCTCCTTCTCTAACCTTCCCCAGAATGTTCAGCTCCACCACCTCCCTCTCTTCTTCCCACACAGACTAACAGCCTCTCCCATGCCTCCCCCACCTCCCTCTCGTCTTCCCACACAGACTCACGCTGCGTGCTAGCGCCTAATTTAGGATGGAAAGAGCAGCTACTGTCCGTTTCACAGCGGGAACACACAAACACGCACAAACGCACAAACACGCACAAACACATACAAACACGCACAAACACACAAACACACACAAACACGCACAAACACACACAGACACGCACAAACACACAAACACGCACAAACACACACAAACACGCACAAACACACAAACACACACAAACACGCACAAACACACACAAACACGCACCAAACACACAAACATGCACAAACACACAAACACGCACAAACACACACACGCACAAACACGCACAAACACACACAAACAAACACGCACAAACACACACACACACAGTACCTTTCTCACCATAGCAGGATGTGTCCCAGAAAGCGGCATCTCTGAGGTTATTTTCCCATGTAACTCTGGAAGAGAAAAACATCACACACACCATCACAAACACAAAGTTGAACTCCTCTACCTGTTGTTGTTTTGACAAGAGAACATATTCTGTTAAAGATGTTTTGTAGATGTGTTTTACGTGTTTGCAGTAACCCTCAATATCAAATTCTATTAATTAAATGCTTGGTAAACAACAGGTCTAGACCAACAGTGAAATGCTTCCTTACGGCCCCTTCCCAACAACGCAGAGAGAAACATATTGGAAAGATAATAACACAAGGAATAAATACACAATGAGTAGTGATTACTAGACTATATACAATAAATACACAATGAGTAGCGATTACTAGGCTATATACAATAAATATACAATGAGTAGTGATTACTAGGCTATATACAATAAATACACAATGAGTAGCGATTACTAGGCTATATACAATAAATATACAATGAGTAGTGATTACTAGGCTATATACAATAAATGTACAATGAGTAGTGATTACTAGGCTATATACAATAAATACACAATGAGTAGTGATTACTAGGCTATATACAATAAATATACAATGTCCATACACACAGGATACCAGTACCGAGTCCATGACCAGGGGTACGAGGTAATAACTTGTCTATATACACAGAGTACCAGTACTGAGTCCATGTGCAGGGGTACGAGGTACTTGAGGTAGATATGTACATATAGGTAGGGATAAAGCGACTAGGCAACAGGGCATGGTCAGGGCAGGTTGATAGGTCGGACGACTGAAGCTACGGAGTTCAAAGCCACGAAGCTGCGGTCTATTGAAACAAGCTTAATGCCAAGCTCTATGAGGCTTTACCTTAGTGTGGTTGACCCCACTAACCTCTGGTTGAATGTAATTGTCGTGGATGTGATTTAAAAAAATAAATTTAGACTGTGAGTTGTGTTTCCTGTAGCGCAGTCCTATTAGTGGGCTGTACCACAACCACCGGTCTGTCTGGATTATTAACGAGAGCACCTTGTTAACCGCCTGGGATCAACCACCCAACAACTGTTATTACGTTACTGTATACAACACACACTACACACACACTTTATTTACTCCCAACCACCGCCACAATGCCCTCTGGGTAGTAAGGGCGCTCTGGTTACGTGCAACAATGGTGGCATTCAATATGAGGTACGGTTACTAGGCAACCACAAACCAACCGTGCTGGTATTGGATAACACTTTGTTTCATAATTAATTAGTGCTCATGAATAATTAATTAAGAAACGCCAACATATCACTTGTGCTGGTTTGGCTGTGGAACTACTTCAGGGTCTGATGGAAGAGAGGACAGAGGAGAGAGAGAGAGAGAGAGACGAGAGAGGGGGAGACAGAGAGACAGAGAGAGAGAGGAGAGAGGAGAGAGAGAGGAGAGAGACAGAGAGAGAGGAGAGAGGAGAGAGAGAGAGACAGAGAGGAGAGAGGAGAGAGAGACAGAGAAAGAGGAGAGAGAAAGAGAGAGAGAGAGGAGAGACAGAAAGAGGAGAGAGAGAGGAGAGACAGCGAGAGAGACAGAGAGAGAGAGGAGAGACAGAGAGAGAGAGGAGAGACAGAGAGAGAGAGGAGAGACAGAGAGAGAGGAGAGACAGAGAGAGAGAGAGGAGAGCGAGAGCGAGACAGACGTCAGATTTTTTTTTAAAGATTTGTCTATCATTCTCTAACACAATGTTGTAATTAGATCTGGGTCTATCTGGTAATCTAAAGCAAGCACTGTTCAAACACTTGAGAGTACTGTATTTGACAAATGTATCCAACCCAGGTCTGTTTCCAACACTGTAGAAATGCATGTTCTCTTGCTGTTCTTCATCTGGCCAATAGGGGTCAGTGGTCTCCAAACAGTGGACCAGGGTGTGTGTGTGAGAGAGAGAGAGACAGACACACACAGAGAGAGAGAGAGAGAGACAGACAGACACACAGAGAGAGAGAGACACACACACAGAGAGAGAGAGAGAGAGGACACACACACAGAGAGAGAGAGAGACACACACAGAGAGAGAGAGAGAGAGAGAGAGAGAGAGAGAGAGAGAGAGAGAGAGAGAGAGAGAGAGAGAGAGAGAGAGAGAGAGAGAGAGAGAGAGAGAAAAGGGCCTTCTTTGCCATCAAAAGAAACACAACATTTGACATAACAATTAGGAGCTGGCTAAAAATCAGTTAATCAGTTATAGAACCCATTGCCCTTTATGGTTGTGAGGTCTGGGGTCCGCTCATCAACCAAGAATTCCCAAAATAGGACAAACACCAAATTGAGACTCTGAGATTCTGCATGCAGACATCTGCAACAATATCCTCTTGCTATAACGTAAAACACCAAATAATGCATGCAGGGTAGAATTAGGCTGATTTCCCGCTAATTATCAAAGTCCAGAAAATAGACGTTAAATTCTAAACCACCTAAAATGAAGCGATTCCATAACAAAGCCATCACCTACAGAGAGATGAACCTGGAGAAGACTCCCCTAAGTAATCTGGTCCTGTGACTCTGTTCACAAACACAAACAGACCCCACAGAGCCCCAGGACAGCAACACAATTAGATCCAAACAAATCATGAGAAAACAAAAAGAGAATTACTTGACACATTAGAAAGAATCAACAACAAAAAACAGAGCAGTCTAGAATGCTATTTGGCCCTAGACAGAGAGTACACAGTGGCAGAATACCTGACCACTGTGACTGACCCAAAAGTAAGGAAGCTTTGACTATGTACAGACTCAGTGAGCATAGCC
Source organism: Salmo salar (assembly GCF_965601325.2). NCBI lineage: Eukaryota > Metazoa > Chordata > Actinopteri > Salmoniformes > Salmonidae > Salmo > Salmo salar. Next base: position 26,143,449 of record NC_138305.1, read on the forward strand.
TTGCTATTGAGAGAGGCCCCTGAAGGCAGATCTGGCTCTAAAGATAAGACAGGCTATGTTCACACTGCCCACAAAATGAGGTGGAAACTGAGCTGCACATCCTAACCTCTTGCCAGATGTATGACCATATTAGAGACACATATTTCCCTCAGATTACACAGATCCACAAAGAATTAAAAAACAACCCGATTTTGATAAACTCCCATATCTACTGGGTGAAATACCACAGTGACCAATCACAGCAGCAAGATTTGTGACCTGTTGCCACAAGAAAAGGGCAACCAGTGAAGAACCAACAGCATTATAAATACAACCCATATTTATGCTTATTTATTTTCCCTTTCGTACTTCAACTATTTCCTCATTGTTACAACACTGTACGTAGCCAACAATATGACATTTGAAATGTCTACATTCATTTAAAACTATTGAAATTAATGTTTACTTTTAATTTTTGATTGTTTATTTCCCTTTTGATTATTGTCTATTTCACTTGCTTTGGCAATGTAAACATCCTGAATGATTCCTATGCCAATAAAGCCCTTTGAATTGAATTAAACTGAATTGAGAGGGGGGAGAGAGAAGAGAGAGAAAGAGAGAGGGGGATGAGAAAAAGAGAGAGAGAGAGAGAGAGAGAGAGAGAGAGAGAGAGAGAGAGAGAGAGAGGAGAGAGAGACGAGGGGCGCAGGCTCCCTGCCTGTGCCATTAAACCCCTACAACTCATCCAGAACGCCGCAGCCCGTCTGGTGTTCAACCTTCCCAAGTTCTCTCACGTCACCCCGCTCCTCCGCTCTCTCCACTGGCTTCCAGTTGAAGCTCGCATCCGCTACAAGACCATGGTGCTTGCCTACGGAGCTGTGAGGGGAACGGCACCTCCGTTCCTTCAGGCTCTGATCAGGCCCTACACCCAAACAGGGGCACTGCGTTCATCCACCTCTGGCCTGCTCGCCTCCCTACCTCTGAGGAAGCACAGTTCCCGCTCAGCCCAGTCAAAACTGTTCGCTGCTCTGGCACCCCAATGGTGGAACAAGCTCCTCACGACACCAGGACAGCGGAGTCAATCACCACCTTCCGGAGACACCTGAAACCCCACCTCTTTAAGGAATACCTAGGATAGGATAAAGTAGTCCTTCTAACCCCCCCACCCCTAAAAGATTTAGATGCATTATTGTAAAGTGGTTGTTCCACTGGATATCATAAGGTGAATGCACCAATTTGTAAGTCGCTCTGGATAAGAGCGTCTGCTAAATGACGTAAATGTAAATGTAAATGTGGGGAGAAAGGGGGGGAGAAAGAGAGAGGGTGTCATGCCCTGACCTTAGACCTGGGAGGATATCTTGGATGGTAAGGGATCCTGGACGTGGGAGGCGATCCGGGCCGGAAAGGATCGCCTTCCATGGGAGCAGCCGGAGGCAGCGAGGGACGAACAACGACGACACCGGGGTTTGCGACCACAAGGGAAGCCCGAGAGGCAACCCCCCAAAAAATTTGGGGGGGCACATGGGGTGGTTGGCGGAGCCAGGGTTTGAACCAGAGCCAACTCCCCGTACTCACCGTGGGGAGCGTGTGACTGGTCAGGCACCGTGTTTTGCGGTGATACGTATGGTGTCTCCAGTGCGCCTTCACAGCCCAGTGCGTCCTGTGCCAGCTACCCGCACTTGCCGTGCGAAGGTGGTCATCTGTCCAGGACGCGTTGTGCCAGCTCTACGCTCCAGACCTCCAGTGCGCCTCCAATGTCCAGTACGGCCTGTGCCAGCTCCACGCACCAGGCCTCCGGGGACGGTCCCCAGTCCAGAGCTTCCGGCGACAGTTCCACAGTCCGGAACCTCCAACGACAGTCCACAATCCGGAACCTCCAACGACGGTCCACGGTCTGGAACCTCCTGAGACGGTCTGCGGTCCGGAACCTCCTGAGACGGTCCCCGGTCCGGAACCACCTGAGACAGTCCGTGGTCCGGAACCTCCTGAGATGGTCCCCGGTCCGGAACCACCTGAGACAGTCCGTGGTCCGGAACCTCCTGAGACAGTCCCCGGTCCGGAACCACCTGAGACAGTCCACGGTCCGGAACCTCCTGAGACGGTACACGGTCCGGAACCACCTGAGAGGGTACACGGTCCGGAACCACCTGAGAGGGTCCACGGTCCGGAACATCCTGAGACAGTCCGTGGTCCGGAACCACCTGCGACGATCTACGGTCCGGAGTCCCCGGCGACGATCTACGGTCCGGAGTCTCCGGCGATGATCCACGGTTCGATTCCTCCGGCGATGATTCAGGGTCCGGAGCTTCCGGCGACGATCCCCGCACCAGAGGCGCCACCGAAGTTGGCGGAGCCACGAGCGGAGCGGGGTCTGCGTCCCACACCGGAGCCGCCACCGAGGATAGATGCCCAACCGGACACTCCCCTATAGGTTCAGGTTTGCGGCCGGAGTCCGCACCTTTGGGGGGGGTACTGTCACGCCCTGACCTTAGATCCTTTTAATTCTCTATTTGGTTAGGTCAGGGTGTGACTAGGGTGGGCAATCTATGTTTTCTATTTCTTTGTTGGCCGGGTATGGTTCCCAGTCAGAGGCAGCTGTCTATTGTTGTCTCTGATTGGGGATCATACTTAGGCAGCTTTTTCCCACCTGTAGTTTGTGTGATCTTGTTTTGATACTGTGCTGTTTAGCCTTACTAACGTTACGTTTTGTTTGTTTTTGGGGGGGGGGGTTTCGGTGTTCATTTAATAAAGTAAGATGTACACCTACCACGCTGCACCTTGGTCCAATCATTCAAACAACGATCATAACAGAGGGGGGGAGAGAGAGAGAGAGAGGGGAGGGAGAGAGCGAGAGAAAGAGCCCAACACAGCCAGTAATGTAACATTTGAAATGTCTCTATACTTTTACATGCACATACACACACACACACACACACACACACACACACACACACACACACACACACACACAAACACATATACGCACACACACACGTATACACACATATACACACACATATACACACACACATATACACACAGACACACACACATACACACACAAACACAGATACGCACACACACATATACACACATATACACACACACACACATACACACACACACACACACACACACACACACACACACACACACACACACACACACACACACATACACATACACACACACACACACACACAGATACACACATATACGCACACACACACATATACACACATTTTCACACACACATATACACACATATACACACACACACACATATACACACACACATATACACACATATACACACACACACACACAGCATGACATGTTTTCTTGTTAGAACACCATTGACAGGATTAGATAACCATAAACACACACACACACACGTTTGGAAACCTGAGCTGTGTCAGGTAGGGGGTCAGGAGGGGGGAAGGAGAGGTATTAAGGCTCATGGGAGTAGAGTCCACTATCAGGTTCCATCCTCACGTGTGTGTGTGTGTGTGTGTGTGTGTGTGTGTGTTGTGTGTGTGTGTGTGTGTGTGTGTGTGTAATGACACTGACATATTGTATCTCCATCTGCTTTGACAACCTATTGATTAGATCATTACTAGACGGCTTGAAAAGGTCCTTAGAACATCAACATGTGCCTTCGTCTGCTTAGACTGGAGGACCCTGTTTAGACTGGAGGACCCTGCTTAGACTGGAGGACCCTGCTTAGACTGGAGGACCCTGCTTAGACTGGAGGACCCTGCTTAGACTGGAGGACCCTGCTTAGACTGGAGGGCCCTGCTTAGACTGGAGAGCCCTGTTTAGACTGGAGGACCCTGCTTAGACTGGAGGACCCTGCTTAGACTGGAGGACCCTGCTTAGACTGGAGGGCCCTGCTTAGACTGGAGAGCCCTGTTTAGACTGGAGGACCCTGCTTAAACTGGAGGATCCTGCTTAGACTGGAGGACCCTGCTTAGACTGGAGGGCCCTGCTTAGACTGGAGGACCCTGCTTAGACTGGAGGACCCTGCTTAGACTGGAGAGCCCTGCTTAGACTGGAGAGCCCTGCTTAGACTGTAGGGCCCTGCTTAGACTGGAGAGCCCTGATTAGACTGGAGGACCCTGCTTAGACTGGAGGACCCTGCTTAGACTGGAGGACCCTGCTTAGACTGGAGAGCCCTGCTTAGACTGGAGAGCCCTGCTTAGACTGGAGGACCCTGCTTAGACTGGAGAGCCCTGATTAGACTGGAGGACCCTGCTTAGACTGGAGGACCCTGCTTAGACTGGAGAGCCCTGCTTAGACTGGAGAGCCCTGCTTAGACTGGAGGACCCTCTCTTTATTTCTCTCTCTCTCTCTCTCTCTCTCTCTCTCTCTCTCTCTCTCTCTCTCTCTCTCTCTCTCTCTCTCTCTCTCTCTCTCTCTCTCTCTCTCTCTCTTTCCTAAGATAGTGGACCACATCATAACACCTGTGTTATTGTCTCAGCTGTGTGTCCGTGATGTCACAACTGTAGTTGTGTTTACCTGTGAACATCACTCGCACGTACACGCGCATACATGCACACACCCACACGCACAATCTTTCTATAAAGAGCCATGGTAGACAAATGAGAGAATGAAATTGGATATTTCTATGTGTTCTGGCCTCTCAGATTATCAACAACCCCATGGTGACTCCGTTCATTCTAAAAAAGCACAGGCAGAATGTAACGTGGGTGATGTTTTCTTTGTCTCTCTTTTCATTGGCTCGTTCTCTTTCTCTCTCTGTTTTATCCTCCTGTTCCTGAATGAAAAGAGTGTAGCAGAGGAGGGAGAGAGATAACCACATGGTTACAGGTTTATTAGCAGAGAGGATATACCTGAACAAACACACACCGTTACTGTGTCTCTGCTCTCTGCTCCTCTTCTGCTCCTCTGGGAAGTGTCTGTGTGTGTGTGTGTCAGGAGAGAGAGAGGGTCTGGGAAATGACCTGGTGTCTGATAAAATACAACACACACCTAGAGAGAGAGGGATGTAGAGACAGAGCGAGACAGAGTGAGCGGTGGAGAGAGTGATAGAGACAGAGAGTGAGCGGTGGAGAGAGTGATGAGGGTTGCTGAGGAGCTATGTGAAGTGGGCAGGGTATTCAAAGAGGTACAGAGGGCAGGGTAACAGGTTTTTACCTTGTCAGCTCAGGGATTCGATCCAGCAACCTTCCGGTTACTTGCCCAACGCTCTAACCACTAGGCTACCTGCCATCCCAGAACCGATACACAGTCAGTCTGTTGTCAGAGGAGCCTGGCTTGATGTTGACAACGAGTTTTGTCTTGTATGCCTAATAAGCCAGATAGTGTTGTCGTTGGGGAGGCCAGAAGAAGCTGCTCGTTGGACTGCAAGATGGAGCAGGACCATCCTGTCAAGATGCTTAAATACCAGCCCCTCGTCACGACTGAACAGGCCTTTTCCGACGAGCTGCTTAATTACCAGCCCCTCGTAACGACTGAACAGTCCTTTTAGCAGTCTGGGCCACGTTTACAAGCTGACAGTACCTGGTCTTCAGATAGATACATAAGATGAGGCTAGAGAGGTACTATTCTGTACCAGCAGTCATGGGCATCCTTGCTGTGTGGAGGAGAAGTTGCTATCTGTTTCCCCAGGGGTCCAGATATCTGTGTCTGTTTCCCCAGGGGTCCAGATATCTGTGTCTGTTTCCCCAGGGGTCCAGATATCTGTGTCTGTTTCCCCAGGGGTCCAGATATCTGTGTCTGTTTCCCCAGGGGTCTAGATATCTGTGTCTGTTTCCCCAGGGGTCCAGATATCTGTGTCTGTTTCCCCAGGGGTCCAGATATCTGTGTCTGTTTCCCCAGGGGTCCAGATATCTGTGTCTGTTTCCCCAGGGGTCCAGATATCTGTGTCTGTTTCCCCAGGGGTCCAGATATCTGTGTGTCTGTTTCCCCAGGGGTCCAGATATCTGTGTGTCTGTTTCCCCAGGGGTCCAGATATCTGTGTCTGTTTCCCCAGGGGTCCAGATATCTGTGTCTGTTTCCCCAGGGGTCCAGATATCTCTGTCTGTTTCTCTAAGGGTCCAGATATCTCTGTTTCCCCAGGGGTCCAGATATCTCTGTCTGTTTCTCTAAGGGTCCAGATATCTCTGTTTCCCTAGGGGTCCAGTTATCTCTGTCCTTAAATCATACAATCCTTATTGTAGGAATTATGACTTGGAGATTAAAATACAGAATTTAAAATGTGTGTGTTTGTTGTTATGCATCTGTTTACCGCCTGGTCATCATGTGGAGGTCTGTTCTCTTGTTTCCTCCCTGGCTCGGTGGTAGCAGAGTGGATGCCCTCTCTCTCTCTCTCTCTCTCTCTCTCTCTCTCTCTTTCCTTATCTCCCTCTCTCTGTCCTTCTCTCCCTCTCTCTCTTTCTCTCTTTCCTTATCTCCCTCTCTGTCCTTCTCTACCTCTCTCTCTTTCTCTCTTTCCTTATCTCCCTCTCTCTGCCCCCCCTCCTCTCTCTCTCTCTCTCTCTCTCTCTCTCTCTCTCCTTCTCTCTCCAGCTATCTCTCTCCCCTACACTCTCTCTCTCTCACTCCTCCTCCCTCCCCATCTCCACTCTCTTCTCCCTCTCTCTCTCCATCTCTCTCTTATTTCCTCAGGCTCGGTGGGACGGTGGGAGCACAGCGGCTGCCACCCCTTATCTCTCTCTCTCCTTTCTTTCTCTTGTTTCCTCTTCTGGCTCGGTGGGATGGTGAGAGAGCAGCGGCTACCTCAGCGCCAAACAAAGCAATAAATATCTCTCCGCCTCACCGGTCCACTCGCTTGATCCCTGAGAAAAAAGGAAGCGAGGGAAAAGAGCATTGATGGGCTCTTCCTGGAACACACAGGGTACACCTATAGCTACTGTAGGACGGAGTGAGAGATTGAATTGAGACAGAGAGAAAGAGAGCGAGAGAGGGAGGGATCCCCCTGGGCACACAGAGGTTGAATTGATGTTGTTTCCATATAATTTCAACGAAATGACGTGGAACCAACGTAGAATAGATGTTGAATTGACGTCTGTGCCTAGTGGGATGTTTTTCAGGCTTATTCTAAAACATATTAAATAAAAAAAAATCTTCAATCTACACACAATACCCCATAATGACAAAGCGAAAACAGGTTTTTAGAAATGTTAGCAAACGTTTAATAAAAAAACTGAAATACCTTATTTAAATAAGTATTCAGACCCTTTGCTGTGAGACAAAACATTTTCGGCAGCATTGAAGGTCCCCAAGAACACAGTGGCCTCCATTATTCTTAAATGGAAAAAGTTTGAAACCACCAAGACTCTTCCTAGAGCTGGCTGCCCGGCCAAACTGAGCAATCGGGGGAGAAGGACCTTGGTCAGGGAGGTGACCAAGAACCCGATGTTCCTCTGTGGAGAATGGAGAACCTTGCAGAAGGACAACCATCTCTGCAGCACTCTACCAATCAAGCCTTAAGGTTAGAGTGGCCAGACAGAAGCCACTCGTCAGTAAAAGGCACATGACAACCCACTTGGAATTTTCCAAAAGGCACCTAAAGGACTTTCAGACCATGAGAAACAAGATTCTTTGGTCATCTCCCGTCTGGATTACTGCAACTCGCTGTTGGCGGGGCTCCCTGCCTGTGCCATCAAACCCCTACAACTCATCCAGAACGCCGCAGCCCATCTGGTGTTCAACCTTCCCAAGTTCTCTCACGTCACCCCGCTCCTCCACACACTCCACTGGCTTCCAGTTGAAGCTCGCATCTGCTACAAGACCATGGTGCTTGCCTACGGAGCTGTGAGGGGAACGGCACCTCCGTACCTTCAGGCTCTGATCAGTCCCTACACCCAAAGAAGGGCACTGCATTCATCCACCTCTGGCCTGCTCGCCTCCCTACCTCTGCGGAAGCACAGTTCCCGTTCAGCCCAGTCAAAACTGTTCGCTGCTCTGGCTCCCCAATGGTGGAACAAGCTTCCTCACGACGCCAGGACAGCGGAGTCAATCACCACCTTCCGGAGACACCTGAAACCCCACCTCTTTAAGGAATACCTGGGATAGGATAAAGTAATCCTTCTAACCCCCCCCCCCACCCCCAAAAAAAAGATATAGATGTACTATTGTAAAGTGGTTGTTCCACTGGATATCATAAGGTGAATGCACCAATTTGTAAGTTGCTCTGGATAAGAGCGTCTGCTAAATGACGTAAATGTAAAGGATGAAACCAAGATTGAACTCTTTGGCCTGAATGCCATCCCATCCCATCCCTACGGTGAAGCATGGTGGTGGCAGCATCATACTGTGGGGATGTTTTCCAGTGGCAGGGACTGGGAGACTAGTCAGGATCGAGGGAAAGATGAATGGAGCAAAGTACAGAGAGATTCTTTATGAAAACCTTCTCCAGAGCACTCAGGACCTCAGATTGAGGCAAAGGTTCAACTTTCAACAGGACAACAACCCTAAGCACACAGCCAAGACAAAGCAGGAGTGGCTTCAGGACAAGTCTCTGAATGTCCTTGATTGGCCCAGCTAAAGCATCCCTGGAGAGACCTGAAAATAGCTGTGCAGGGATGCTCCCCATCCAATCTGATAGAGCTTGAGAGGATCTGCAGAAAAGAATGGGAGAACCTCCCCAAATACAGGTTTGCCAAGTTTGAAGCGTCATACTCAAGAAGACTCAAGACTGTAATTGCTGCCAAAGGTGCTTCAACAAAGTACTGAGTAAAAGGTCTGAATACTTATGGAAATGTTATATTTAAGTTTTTGCACAAATTTCATTATTGGTTATTATGTTTAGAATGATGAGGAAATGTAAGAATGTAAGCTGTAACGTAACAAAATGTGAAAAAAGTCAAGATGTCTGAATACATTGTAGATAGATAACACAGCATGGGAAATAGTGATTAGCATCCAGCTGGTGGGAACACAAGAATATGAAGACAATTGTACGACATGACTAGATATAGGACACAATTAGATATAGGACACACCTACCTAGATATAGGACACGAGCCTAAAAGATGGTCATAGGTGTTCACGTTGTCCCTAGTGGACAGTATTGAAGACATCTCCCTACTAGGTGGTAATAGGTGTT
>NC_138305.1:26155000-26217500 GCF_965601325.2 Salmo salar
TAACTACCATGGGAGTGTTTAGTACTGTACGGCCCTGTCTCAGTGGTGAAGATTAACTACCATGGGAGTGTTTAGTACTGTACGGCCCTGTCTCAGTGGTGAAGATTAACTACCATGGGAGTGTTTAGTACTGTACGGCCCTGTCTCAGTGGTGAAGATTAACTACCATGGGAGTGTTTAGTACTGTACGGCCCTGTCTCAGTGGTGAAGATTAACTACCATGGGAGTGTTTAGTACTGTACGGCCCTGTCTCAGTGGTGAAGATTAACTACCATGGGAGTGTTTAGTACTGTACGGCCCTGTCTCAGTGGTGAAGATTAACTACCATGGGAGTGTTTAGTACTGTACGGCCCTGTCTCAGTGGTGAAGATTAACTACCATGGGAGTGTTTAGTACTGTACGGCCCTGTCTCAGTGGTGAAGATTAACTACCATGGGAGTGTTTAGTACTGTACGGCCCTGTCTCAGTGGTGAAGATTAACTTCTATGGGAAGTTCTCCTCCTCTCTCTTCCTCCTCTATCTCTTCCTCCTCCTCTCTCTTCCTCCATCTCTATCTCTTCTTCCTCCTCCTCTCTCATCCTCCTCCTCTATCTCTTCCTCTATCTCTTCCTCCTCCTCTATCTCCTCTCTCTTCCTCCTCCTCTATCTCTTCCTCCTCCTCTATATTTTCCTCTTCCTCCTCCTCCATCATCATTCTCCAATAAAGCTCCAATAGGGCTCTTCATGTTGTGTTTTTAGGTCAAAATGTAGTATTTTAAGTACATGTTTGCTATTGTTCTACCTGGATTGGGAAAGTGACGCAAGTTAAACCAACAAACATGACATTCTATGACTTTTGATCTGATAACGGTCTGTATGGAGGTCTGGGCCATATAACGGTCTGTATGGAGGTCTGGGCCATATAACGGTCTGTATGGAGGTCTGGGCCATATAACGGTCTGTATGGAGGTCTGGGCCATATAACGGTCTGTATGGAGGTCTGGGCCATATAACGGTCTGTATGGAGACTTGGGCCATATAACGGTCTGTATGGAGGTCTGGGCCATATAACGGTCTGTATGGAGGTCTGGGCCATATAACGGTCTGTATGGAGGTCTGGGCTGTATAACGGTCTGTATGGAGACCTGGGCCATATAACGGTCTGTATGGAGACTTGGGCCGTATAACGGTCTGTATGGAGACCTGGGCCGTATAACGGTCTGATGGAGATCTGGGCCATATAACGGTCTGTATGGAGGTCTGGGCCATATAATGGTCTGTATGGAGGTCAGGGTCATATAATGGTCTGTATGGAGGTCAGGGTCATATAATGGTCTGTATGGAGGTCAGGGTCATATAAAGGAAAGAGCCAGCTCCCTGTTGAACCAGGTTATCTCCTGTTAGTGGGATGCTGCTAGGGAGAGCCTGCTCCCCGTTGAACCAGGTTATCTCCTGTTAGTGGGATGCTGCTAGGGAGAGCCAGCTCCCTGTTGAACCAGGTTATCTCCTGTTAGTGGGATGCTGCTAGAGAGAGCCAGCTCCCTGTTGAACCAGGTTATCTCCTGTTAGTGGGATGCTGCTAGGGAGAGCCTGCTCCCCGTTGAACCAGGTTATCTCCTGTTAGTGGGATGCTGCTAGAGAGAGCCTACTCCCCGTTGAACCAGGTTATCTCCTGTTAGTGGGATGCTGCTAGAGAGAGCCAGCTCCCTGTTGAACCAGGTTATCTCCTGTTAGTGGGATGCTGCTAGGGAGAGCCTGCTCCCCGTTGAACCAGGTTATCTCCTGTTAGTGGGATGCTGTTAGGGAGAGCCTGCTCCCCAATTGAACCAGGTTATCTCCTGTTAGTGGGAGGCTGCTAGAGAGAGAGCCAGCTCCCTGTTGAACCAGGTTATCTCCTGCCAGTGGGATGCTGCTAGAGAGAGCCAGCTCCCTGTTGAACCAGGTTATCTCCTGTTAGTGGGATGCTGCTAGGGAGAGCCTGCTCCCCGTTGAACCAGGTTATCTCCTGTTAGTGGGATGCTGCTAGAGAGAGCCTACTCCCCGTTGAACCAGGTTATCTCCTGTTAGTGGGATGCTGCTAGAGAGAGCCAGCTCCCTGTTGAACCAGGTTATCTCCTGTTAGTGGGATGCTGCTAGGGAGAGCCTGCTCCCTGTTGAACCAGGTTATCTCCTGTTAGTGGGATGCTGCTAGGGAGAGCCTGCTCCCCATTGAACCAGGTTATCTCCTGTTAGTGGGAGGCTGCTAGAGAGAGAGCCAGCTCCCTGTTGAACCAGGTTATATCCTGCCAGTGGGATGCTGCTAGGGAGAGCCAGCTCCCTGTTGAACCAGGTTATCTCCTGTTAGTGGGATGCTGCTAGGGAGAGCCATCTCCCTGTTGAACCAGGTTATCTCCTGTTAGTGGGATGCTGCTAGGGAGAGCCAGCTCCCTGTTGAACCAGGTTATCTCCTGTTAGTGGGATGCTGCTAGGGAGAGCCAGCTCCCCGTTGAACCAGGTTATCTCCTGTTAGTGGGATGCTGCTAGGGAGAGCCAGCTCCCCGTTGAACCAGGTTATCTCCTGTTAGTGGGATGCTGCTAGGGAGAGCCTGCTCCCTGTTGGACCGGGTTATCTCCTGTTAGTGGGATGCTGCTAGGGAGAGCCTGCTCCCTGTTGGACCGGGTTATCTCCTGTTAGTGGGAGGCTGCTAGGGAGAGCCTGCTCCCTGTTGGACCGGGTTATCTCCTGTTAGTGGGAGGCTGCTAGGGAGAGCCTGCTCCCTGTTGGACCGGGTAATCTCCTGTTAGTGGGATGCTGCTAGGGAGAGCCTGCTCCCTGTTGGACCGGGTTATCTCCTGTTAGTGGGATGCTGCTAGGGAGAGCCTGCTCCCTGTTGGACCGGGTTATCTCCTGTTAGTGGGAGGCTGCTAGGGAGAGCCTGCTCCCTGTTGGACCGGGTTATCTCCTGTTAGTGGGAGGCTGCTAGGGAGAGCCTGCTCCCTGTTGGACCGGGTTATCTCCTGTTAGTGGGAGGCTGCTAGGGAGAGCCTGCTCCCTGTTAGGAGGCCTTTTCATGGATGCAACACAGGACAAATCTCTGCTTTCTGAGCTACACTATCTCTCAGCACCACACACACACACACGGAGCAGCCCCCATGGTGCATTTGGATAAGAGGAGGCTGGTTCTCGGGTGTCTCTTGGCCCAGTGATGATGTCCTTAATGTAATTGGGGCCTTTGACTGAGAAGGAGATATGCATACAACCAGATGGTCAAATCATGGAGTGTGTGTGTGTGTGTGTGTGCGTGTGTGCGTGTGTGTGTGTGTGTGTGTGTGTGTGTGTGTGTGTGTGTGTGTGTGTGTGTGTGTGTGTGTGTGTGTGTGTCCACATATGCATGTGTGTGCATTTTCTGTATGTCAAATGCCCTCCAATTTGCTTCCCCTTGCAAATTGACCTGAAGGAAATGGACACAGCTGGTAGAGAACCATGGGGACCTGAAAGACTTGCTGTGGGTCCCCAATGGTGCCCTGTTCCCTATACCAGGGTCCGTAGTGTAGTGCACTATATAGGGAACAGGGCTCTGGTCTATAGTAGTGCACTATATAGGGCTTTGGTCTATAGTAGTGCACTATATAGGAAATAGGGTTCTGGTCTATAGTAGTGCACTATATAGGAAATAGGGTTCTGGTCTATAGTAGTGCACTATATAGGGAATAGGGCTCTGGTCTAAAGCAGTGCACTATATAGGAAATAGGGCTTTGGTCTATAGTAGTGCACTATATAGGGAATAGGGCTCTGGTCTATAGTAGTGCACTATATAGGGAACATGGTGCCATATGGGACGTAACCTTGGAGACCAGGAGAGTCTGGATGGGCTGTGAAGGGTCATTGCTGGGCCAATTACCTAGTGTCCTTGATACAAAATATACAAGCTGAATTGAAAAGATTAACAAAAAATATGGAGAATAGGATGGCTTTATTGGAGAATGATGATGGTGGAGGAGGAAGAGGAAGAGGAAGATATAGAGGAGGAAGAGAGAGGAGGAAGAGAGAGGAGGAGGAGGAGGAAGAGGAGGAAGAGAGAGGAGGAATAGAGAGGAGGGAGAGAGAGGAGGAGGAAGAGGAAGAGATAGAGGAGGAAGAGAGAGGAGGAGGAAGAGGAAGATATAGAGGAGGAAGAGAGAGAGGAGGAAGAGAGAGAGGAGGAGGCAGAGGCGGAGGAGGAGGAAGAGATAGAGGAGGAAGAGAGAGGAGGAGGCGGAGGAGGAGGAGGAGGAGGAGGAGGAAGAGGAAGATATAGAGGAGAAAGAGAGAGGAGGAGGCGGAGGAGGAGGAGGAAAGAGAAGAGGAGGACATACTGAACACATTGTGCTGGTTCTAACCATCAAGTCTGAATGGGCTATGAAGGATATTTTTGCTTATTGTACATAATAAAACGTGATGCAGTCACAATAAATTGAAAGGTTGGATGGAAAATATGAAAGTCAGTGGTGAAGTTGTGAAATGGTTATCTTCCCTACTCTCTTTTTGTATCCATCTACAGAATCTCAATAAATCTAAATGAACAGCCCTTAAATCATGGTGTCTATGAGAGATACAGTAAACAAAACAAGAGTTGTGGCATCTGTGAGAGATATTTAAGAATGATAATTACAATTTTTGGATTATTTATTCTGTGTGTCAACACATCACAAAGAGAAGGGTGTCCTATTACAGCTGGTCTGAGTGTTCTCCTAATCTGCTCATCTCCTCTCCCTTGGTCTCCTAATCTGCTCATCTCCTCTCCCTTGGTCTCCTAATCTCCTCATCTCCTCATCTCCTCTCCCCTGGTCTCCTAATCTCCTCATCTCCTCTCCTCTGGTCTCCTAATCTCCTCATCTCCTCTCCTCTGGTCTCCTAATCTCCTCATCTCCTCTCCCCTGGTCTCCTAATCTCCTAATCTCCTCTCCCCTGGTCTCCTAATCTCCTCATCTCCTCTCCCCTGGTCTCCTAATCTCCTAATCTCCTCTCCCCTGGTCTCCTAATCTCCTAATCTCCTCTCCCCTGGTCTCCTAATCTCCGTGTATCGTAATCTCCTCATCTCCTCTCCCCTGGTCTCCTAATCTCCGTGTCTCCTAATCTCCTCATCTCCTCTCCCCTGGTCTCCTAATCTCCTCATCTCCTCTCCCCGGGTCTCCTAATCTCCTCATCTCCTCTCCCCTGGTCTCCTAATCTCCTCATCTCCTCTCCCCTGGTCTCCTAATCTCCTCATCTCCTCTCCCCTGGTCTCCTGATCTCCGTGTCTCCTAATCTCCTCATCTCCTCTCCCCTGGTATCCTAGTCTCCTCATCTCCTCTTCCTTGGTATCCTCATCTTCTGTCTCCCTGACTCTTCCTTTTCAACTCTGTTGTACACACTTAGAGAAAAGGGTTCCAGAAGGGTTCCCTTTTTGGTTCAATGTAGAACCAACTGTGGGACCCCCCAAAAGATGGAACCCCCCAAAAGGGTTCCATCTGGAACCAAATAGGTTCTACCTGGAACCAAACATGGTTCTTCAAAAGGTTATCCTATGGGGAATGCTGAAGAACACTTTTAAATTCCACTTCTTTTTCTAAAAGTGTACTCATCCATCTCCCTCTACTCTGTTTTCATCCCCTGTTCTCCTCCGCTCTACTTGTCTTTTCTCCTCTGTGGTACAGTAGGTAGGTATAATAGCAGGGGAGTGGTAGAAGGCAGTAGGTAGGTAAAATAATATGGTGCTGCAGGTAATCAGGTTCAGCCAAAGCACCTTAAATAATTCAACACTCGCTGAGTCAGATTACCTAGTGTAAATAAACTCACACACGTATACGTACAGACACACACAGATATGTTTACACACACACAGTTACAGAGGTAGGCTACAACACAAACAAACACACACACACACGCTTGGACTACACAGCAGTATCTTTGTCTACTTCTGGCTGCATGGGCCAGCTCTCCTCTCTCCCCTCCTCCTCCTCCTCTCCCCCTCTCCTCCTCTCTCCTCTCCCCTCCCTCCTTTCCTCACTCTCCTCTCTCCTATCCTCCTCTCCTCTTCCCTCTCCTCCTCTCTCCCCTCTCCCCTTGTCTCCTCTCCTCCTCTCTCCTCCCTCTCTTCCTCCCACTCTACTGTTGTTTTCCCTCCTCCTCCTCCTCTCTCCTCCTCCTCCTCCTCCTCCCTCTCTCCTGTTATTTTCCCTCCTCCTCTCTGGTCTCCTCCTCTCTCCTTCTCCCTCTCTTCATCCCTCTCTCCTGTCGTTTTCCCTCCTCCTGCTGTCATCCTCCTCTTTATCTGCTGCCTGATAAACCCCTTGCTTGAAAACAACTTAATCCCTCTGCCTGGCACACTCCGGAGTGTTATTACTCTGCTGGCTGGCTAGGATCCCATTTCACACCATTGTATCCCACCCAGGGCCTTAGGTATGTGGATGTTTAAAGAGGTATTATGGTAATCCACGTCCCCAGAAGGAATAATGACCAACAACCCTTTTCTGATGACACAAACACACTCGGATAAGGAGTGTGTCAGGCATACATTGTATAAAGTTGACTGTAACTCTGAACCTGGGTGATGCCAAAGAAGCCATTTTGCAATAACGTGCAACAATCTTTCCTGAGTGCTTCTTGCTCTGTCAGATGGCATTGCCAATTGACATCACCCTCTAGTCTCTGGTGGCAAAGGACGATGTCACACACATACACACAAGCACACACCTGGCTGGCCCTCTGTGCCACCTAGATACCTGACACACTCTTGGCACGGTCTGATGCTGTTCATGATGTTGATAGAGATGTTGTTCATGATGTTGGTATTGATGTTGGTAGTGATGTTGGCAGTGATGTCGGTAGTGATGTCGGTAGCGATGTTATTAGTGATGTTGCTAGTGATGCTGGTAGTGATGGCGGTAGTGATGTTGGCAGTGATGTTGGTATTGATGTTGGTAGTGATGTTGGTAATGATGTTGGCAGTGATGTTGGTAGTGATGTTGGCAGTGATGTCGGTACTGATGTCGGTAGTGATGTCGGTAGTGATGTCGGTAGTGATGTTGGTAGCGATGTTGGTAGTGATGTTGGTAGTGCTGTTGGTAGTGATGTTGGTAGTGATGTCGGTAGTGATGTCGGTAGTGATGTTGGTAGCGATGTTGGTAGTGATGTTGGTAGTGCTGTTGGTAGTGATGTTGGTAGTGATGTCGGTAGTGATGTCGGTAGTGATGTCGGTAGTGATGTTGGTAGTGATGTTGGTAGTGATGCAGTTCATGATGTTGGTAGTAATGCTGTTCATGATGTTGGTATTGATGTTGGCAGTGATGTTGGTAGTGATGTTGGTAATGATGTTGATAGTGATGTGAATAGTGATGTTGGTAGTGATGTTGGTAGTGATGTTGGTAGTGATGTTGGCAGTGATGTTGTTCATCATGTTGATGTTGATGGTGATGTTGGTAGTGATGTTGATAGTGATGTTGGTAGTGATGTTGATAATGATGTTGGTAGTGATGTTGATAGTGATGTTGGTAGTTATGTTGATAGTGATGTTGGTAGTGATGTTGGTATTGATGTTGGTATTGATGTTGATAGTGATGTTGATAGTGATGTTGGTAGTGATGTTGATAGTGATGTTGATAGTGGTGTTGGTAGTGATGTTGGTAGTGATGTTGATAGTGATGTTGGTAGTGATGTTGGTAGTGATGTTGGTAGTGATGTTGGTAGTGATGTTGATGGTGATGTTGGTAGTGATGTTGGTAGTGATGTTGATAGTGATGTTGGTATTGATGTTGATAGTGATGTTGGTAGTGAAGTTGATAATGATGTTGGTAGTGATGTTGATAGTGATGTTGGTAGTGATGTTGGTATTGATGTTGGTATTGATGTTGATAGTGATGTTGATAGTGATGTTGGTAGTGATGTTGATAGTGATGTTGATAGTGGTGTTGGTAGTGATGTTAGTAGTGATGTTGATAGTGATGTTGGTAGTGATGTTGGTAGTGATGTTGGTAGTGATGTTGTTCATGATGTTGATGGTGATGTTGGTAGTGATGTTGGTAGTGATGTTGATAGTGATGTTGATCGTGATGTTGGTAGTGATGTTGATAGTGATGTTGGTAGTGATGTTGATAGTGATGTTGGTAGTGATGTTGGTAGTGATGTTGATAGTGATGTTGGTATTGATGTTGTTAGTGATGTTGGTAGTGATGTTGATAATGATGTTGGTAGTGATGTTGATAGTGATGTTGGTAGTGATGTTGGTAGTGATGATGGTAGTGATGTTGATATTGATGTTGATCGTGATGTTGGTAGTGATGTTGATAGTGATGTTGGTAGTGATGTTGATAGTGATGTTGGTAGTGATGTTGGTAGTGATGTTGATAGTGATGTTGATAGTGATGTTGATAGTGATGTTGGTAGTGATGTTGGTGGCGATGTTGAAAGTGATGTTGGTAGTGATGTTGGTGGTGATGTTGGTAGTGATGTTGGTAGTGATTGATGTTGGTAGTGATTGATGTTGGTAGTGATATTGGTAGTGATATTGGTAGTGATATTGGTAGTGATGCTGTTCATGATGTCGGCAGTGATGTTGGTAGTGATGTTGATAGGGATGTTGGTAGTGATGTTGGTAGTGATGTTGATAGGGATGTTGGTAGTGATGTTGGTAGTGATGTTGGTAATGATGTTGGTATTGATGTTGGTAGTGCTGTTGGTAGTGATGTTGGTAGTGATGTTGGTAGTGATGTTGGTGGTGATGTTGGTAGTGATGTTGGTAGTGATTGATGTTGGTAGTGATTGATGTTGGTAGTGATATTGGTAGTGATATTGGTAGTGATATTGGTAGTGATGTTGGTAGTTATGTTGGTATTGATGTAGATACTGATGTTGGTAGTGATGTTCGTAGTGATGTTGGTAGTGATATTGGTAGTGATGCTGGTAGTAATGTTGGTAGTGATGTTGGTATTGATGTTGGTAGTGATGTTGGCAGTGATGTTGGCAGTGATGTTGGCAGTGATGTTGAGAGTGATGTTGGTAGTGATGTTGATGGTGATGTCGGCAGTGATGCCAGTAGTGATGTCGGTAGTGATGTCGGTAGTGATGTTGGTATTGATGTTCGTAGTGATGTTGGTGGTGATGTTGATAGTGATGTTGGTAGTGATGTTGGTAGTGATTCTATTCATGATGTCGGTAGTGATGTTGGTAGGGATGTTGGTATTGATGTTGGTAGTGATGTTGTTTAGTGATGTTGTTCATGATGTTGTTCTTGATGTTGTTCATGATGTTGGTAGTGATGCTGTTCATGATGTTGGTAGTGATGTTGGTAGTGATGTTGGTATTGATGTTGATAGTGATGTTGGTATTGATGTTGGTAGTGATGTTGTTTAGTGATGTTGTTCATGATGTTGTTCTTGATGTTGTTCATGATGTTGGTAGTGATGCTGTTCATGATGTCGGTAGTGATGTTGGTAGTGATGTTGGTAGTGATGTTGGTATTGATGTTGGTAGTGATGTTGGTATTGATGTTGATGGTGATGTTGGTTGTGATGTTGGTAGTGATGTTGGTCGTGATGTTGATAGGGATGTTGGTAGTGATGTTGGTAGTGATGTTGGTAATGATGTTGGTATTGATGTTGCTAGTGCTGTTGGTAGTGATGTTTATAGTGATGTTGGTAGTGATGTTGGTATTGATGTTGTTCATGATGTTGGTAGTGATGTTGGTGGTGATGTTGGTAGTGATATTGGTAGTGATATTGGTAGTGATGTTGGTAGTGATGTTGGTATTGATGTTGATAGTGATGTTGGTAGTGATGTTGGTAGTGATGTTGGTAGTGATGTTCGTAGTGATGTTGGTAGTGATGTTGGTAGTGATGCTGGTAGTGATGTTGGTAGTGATGTTGGTATTGATGTTGGTAGTGATGTTGGCAGTGATGTTGGCAGTGATGTTGACAGTGATGTTGGTAGTGATGTTGATGGTGATGTTGACGGTGATGTTGGTAGTGATGTTGGTAGTGATGTTGGTAGTGATGTTGTTCATGATGTTGATAGTGATGTTGTTCATGATGGTGGTAGTGATGTTGATAGTGATGTTGATTGTGATGTTGATGGTGATGTTGGTAGTGATATTGATAGTGATGTTGGTAGTGATGTTGATAGTGATGTTGATAGTGATGTTGGTAGCTATATTGGTAGTGATGTTGGCATTGATGTTAGTAGTGATGTTAGTAGTGATGTTGGTAGTGATGTTAATAGTGATGTTGGTAGTGATGTTGATAGTGATGTTGGTAGTGATGTTGGTAGTGATGTTAGTAGTGATGTTGGTAGTGATGTTGGTACTGATGTCGGTAGTAATGTCGGTGTTGATGTTAGTAGTGATGTTGGTAGCGGTATTGGCAGTGATGTTGGTAGTGATGTTGGTAGTGATGTTGGTAGTGATGTTGATAGTGATGTTGGTAGTGATGTAGTTAGTGATGTTGACAGTGATGTTGATAGTGATGTTGGTAGTGATGTTGGTAGTGATGTTGGTAGTGATGTTGGTAGTGAGGTTGGTAGTGATGTTGATAGTGATGTTGGTAGTGTTGGTGGTAGTGATGTTCATATTGATGTTGGTAGTGATGCCGATTGTGATGTTGGTAGTGATGTTGGTAGTGATGTCGGTAGTGATGTCGGTAGTGATGTTGGTAGTGTTGGTGGTAGTGATGTTCATATTGATGTTGGTAGTGATGCCGATTGTGATGTTGGTAGTGATGTCGGTAGTGATGTCGGTAGTGATGTCAGTAGTGATGTCAGTAGTGATGTTGATAGTGATGTTGGTAGTGATGTTGATAGTGATGTTGATAATGATGTTGGTTTTGATGTATGTAGTTATGTTGATAGGGATGTTGATAGTGATGTTGGTAGTGATGTTGGTAGTGATGTTAATATTGATGTTGGTAGTGATGTTGGCAGTGATGTTAGTAGTGATGTTGATAGTGATGTTGGTAGTGATATTGTTAGTGATTATGTTGGTATTGATATTGGTAGTGATGTTGGTAGTGATGTTGGTGGTTATGTTGGTATTGATGTTGATAGTGATGTTGGTAGTGATGTTGTTAGTGATGTTGTTAGTGATGTTGGTAGTTATGTTGGTAGTGATGTTGGTAGTGATGTCGGTAGTGATGTCGGTAGTGATGTTGGTAGTGACGCCACAACTGACAGTGTCTCTCTATACACACACACATTGATAGGCTTGTGCTACTCAGTTACAGCACTGTTTATTGGCCAGGATTCATGGAAGTATGATCCACTTGGACCATCTACAAGTCAAGTTAAGTTGTATCAGGTGTACTTTACAGTAACACTGCTGGCTCTACAGGTTTGACTGGCTGTTGACACGGAAGGCTTACTTTGAATATGAAGGAGACCTGATGATAATAATAGTGCTGATTCTAACACTTATTATGAATATGAGAGAGACAATGATGTCTAACAGCGCTGAATTGCAGTCATGTTTGACCAGCCAGGGTTCGAACCCCGGTCTCCTGTGTGTCTCAAGACTGCGTTAGCCAGCTGAGCTAAAGACTAGGCATCTTCAGGTCTCAGGCTTGGTTATTCATCACTCAAGCATAGCTCACCAACCACCAAACCACCTCTCCCCCTCCTCTCACGAGACCCAATTAACTCTCCAACACTTTAAACTTCAACCAAACGCTGCACAGAGGAAGGACCGAGGGAGCCACGGAGAACCGGGCGGTCGCCATGGTCACTGTCACTCAGATAGAGTTTTCACAGAGCTCTGAAGAGGTAAGGAAGGTACGAAGGGAGGGGGATGAGGGAGGTGAGGGGACGAGGTGTTAGTGAGGTCCTCTAACGATTCTGCCGTGTTGCATCATGTGTGTGTGAAACAGAATGGTTTTAGTTCGGAAAAAGAGGAAAAAGTCAAAATTGACAGAAATAGCAAGGAGTTAGGCTACCATTTACATGGGATGGGTGGGCAACATGGACTAAATAGGAGAGCATAGGGAAAATATTCGGATATATACTACCTCTGTAGTTTGTTGTTCAGTCTTCTTGTTCCCCTCAAGGGATATGGTGGGTCCATCTGAGGAACAATATATTCCTGGAAGAGTCAGTGGTGGGGAAAACATAGAGAGAGAGAGAGAGAGAGATAGAAAAAGAGAGAGTGACAGAGACAGAAAGAGAGACAGAGAGAGAGAGACTGAAAGAGAGAGAGAGAGATTGAGAGAGAAAGAGAGAGATTGAGAGAGAGAGAGACACGGAGAGAGAGAGAGAGAGAGAGAGAGAGAGACACAGACAGACAGACAGACAGACAGACAGACAGACAGACAGACAGACAGACAGACAGACAGACAGACAGACAGACAGACAGACAGACAGACAGACAGACAGACAGACAGACAGACAGATTGAGAGAGAACATTTTTTTTTAAGAAAAAACTTAGAACACTATCCAACCAAAAGCACAGAGACCCAAATAATGGTGAATTATGCCTTCATTACTGTGAGACTTTAAAACTCTATAAACATACACTCAGAACCAAAAAAGCACAGTACAACAGCAAGCAGCTGACACTAATTGAGGAGTCCATAAACACAAACAATTTCTGGCTAAATTGGAAAAAACTAATAAAATCGAAACAAGAGGAATTAGCGATACAAAATGGTGACATATGGACAACCCATTTTAATTGCAAAGTGTGATTTCCCAGTAAAGTTATTTTTAAATCTGGCAATGCGGTTGCATTCACGAGACGGTAATCTATAATTCTTTAAATGACAATATTACATTTTAAAAATGTTTTCGAATAGTAATTTAGTAAATTGTAGCGTTGTTTCACCGGATGCATTTGAGGGAAAATATTTTCTGAACGTCACGCGCCGATGTAAAATGCTGTTTTTATATATAAATATGAACATTATCGAACAAAAGAATGCATGTATTGTGTAACATGATGTCCTAGGAGTGTCATCTGATGAAAATTGTCAAAGGTTAGTGCTTAATTTAGCTGTTTTTTAGTTATTTGTGATGCATCTGGTTGGTAGGAAAATGGCGGTGTGGCTATTTTGACGATGAACTCTCTCCTAACATAATGTAATGTTTTGCTTTCGCTGTAAAGCCTTTTTGAAATCGGAGCACGTGGTTCGATTCAGGAGAAGTGTATCTATAAAACGGTGTAAAATAGTCCTATGTTTGAGAAACAGAAATTATTAGATTTGGTTATGGTTAGGTTATGAATATGGATCTCGGATTTTTCGCTGGATGTTGATCCCGCATACGGGACCAGCCTTTCAAGAGGTTTTAACCTCTTACATCTAGATGTTCCGCTTGCGGAACACCTGCTCCAATATCCAATGATGTGCGTGGCGCGAAATACAAACTCCTCTAAAATCAGAAAACTTCAATTTTTCAAACATATGACTATTTTACAGCATTTTAAAGACAAGACTCTCGAATACCTCACCTCGCACATCAACTCATCCTTGACCGCTGGCTACGTCCCTTCCGTCTTCAAAAGAGCAAGAGTTGCACCCCTTCTCAAAAAACCTACACTCGATCCATCCGATGTCAACAACTACAGACCTGTATGCCTTCTTTCTTTTCTCTCCAAAACTCTTGAGCGTGCCATCCTTGGCCAGCTCTCTTGCTATCTCTCTCAGAATGACCTTCTTGATCCAAACCAGTCAGGTTTCAAGACTAGTCATTCAACTGAGACTGCTCTTCTCTGTGTCACGGAGGCTCTCCGCACTGCTAAAGCTAACTCTCTCTCCTCTGCTCTCATCCTTCTAGACCTATCTGCTGCCTTTGATACTGTGAACCATCAGATCCTCCTCTCCACCCTCCGAGTTGGGCATCTCCGGCGCGGCTCACTCTCTCCTCACATGGTCTCTCCTATCATTCCTACGCAGACGACACACAATTAATCTTCTCCTTTCCCCCTTCTGATAACCAGGTGGCGAATCGCATCTCTGCATGTCTGGCAGACATATCAGTGTGGGTGACGGATCACCACCTCAAGCTGAACCTCGGCAAGACGGAGCTGCTCTTCTTCCCGGGGAAGGACTGCCCTGTTCCATGATCTCGCCATCACGGTTGACAACTCCATTGTGTCCTCCTCCCAGAGTGCTAAGAGCCTTGGCGTGACCCTGGACAACACCCTGTCATTACATCAAGGCGGTGACCCGATCCTGTAGGTTCATGCTCTACAACATTCGTAGAGTACGACCCTGCCTTACACAGGAAGCGGCGCAGGTCCTAATCCAGGCACTTGTCATCTCCCGTCTGGATTACTGCAACTCGCTGTTGGTGGGGCTCCATGCCTGTGCCATTAAACCCCTACAACTCATCCAGAATGCCGCAGCCCGTCTGGTGTTTAACCTTCCAAAGTTCTCTCACATCACCCCACTCCTCCGCACACTCCACTGGCTTCCAGTTGAAGCTCGCATCTGCTACAATACCATGGTGCTTGCCTATGGAGCTGTGAGGGGAACGGCACCTCCGTTCCTTCAGGCTCTGATCAGTCCCTACACCCAAAGAAGGGCACTGCATTCATCCACCTCTGGCCTGCTCGCCTCCCTACCTCTGCGGATGCACAGTTCCCGCTCAGCCCAGTCAAAACTGTTCGCTGCTCTGGCACCCCAATGGTGGAACAAGCTCCCTCACAACGCCAGGACAGCGGAGTCAATCACCACCTTCCGGAGACACCTGAAACCCCACCTCTTTAAGGAATACCTGGGATAGGATAAAGTAATCCTTCTAACCCCCCCCCCCCCAAAAAAAAAAAAAAAAAGATATAGATGTACTATTGTAAAGTGGTTGTTCCACTGGATATCATAAGGTGAATGCACCAATTTGTAAGTCGCTCTGGATAAGAGAGTCTACTAAATTACGTAAATGTAAATGTAAATGTCTAATGGCATTTTAAGTTCCTAAAATGAGTCACAAATAATTACGTACTTTCAATCCACTGATGTTATCTTGCAGAAACCATTCCAATGAAACAATCAAACCATAACACAATGAGAATATAATATGTTTTTATTGTAACACAGTCGTGCTTTCAGGGTGCCATTGAAATCAGTGTGTGTCTGTATCTGTATCTGTATCTGTATGTATGTGTGGGTGTGTGTGTGTGTGTGTGTGTGTGTGTGTGTGTGTGTGGTGTGTGTGTGTGTGTGTGTGTGTGTGTGTGTGTGTGTGTGTGTGTGTGTGTGTGTGTGTGTACTCAAATACACATGTCAAATACTTGAAATAGACATGTTTCAATGTACAGGACTAAATGAAGCGAAGATCAATATATTAGACAGCATTTGACCCAGGTCTGGTTGGCCTATACGTTGGATTGTACATTCTGTACGATCCCTGTGGATACAACATGGAGCTTCAACAACAGGAAGTGAAGAGAGTTTTGAAAATAAGTTTTTCCTTTAGCAGGTTTTTGTTGAGCTTCCCTTTTCCTCCTGAGAGCCTGAATATGTAGTAGAATATACTGAGCCTGAATATCTAGTAGAATATACTGAGCCGGAATATCTAGTAGAATATACTGAGCCGGAATACCTAGTAGAATATACAGAGCCGGAATATCTAGTAGAATATACTAGGCCTGAATATCTAGTAGAATATACTGAGCCTGAATATCTAGTAGAATATACTGAGCCGGAATATCTAGTAGAATATACTAGGCCTGAATATCTAGTAGAATATACTGAGCCTGAATATCTAGTAGAATATACTGAGCCGGAATATCTAGTAGATTATACTGAGCCGGAATATCTAGTAGAATATACTGAACCTGAATATCTAGTAGAATATACTGAGCCGGAATATCTAGTAGAATATACTGACCCTGAATATCTAGTAGAATATACTGAACCTGAATATCTAGTAGAATATACTGAGCTGGAATATCGAGTAGAATATACTGAACCTGAATATCTAATGTAGAATATACTGAGCCGGAATATCTAGTAGAATATACTGAGCCGGAATATCTAGTAGAATATACTGAACCTGAATATCTAATGTAGAATATACTGAGCCGGAATATCTAGTAGAATATACTGAGCCGGAAAATCTAGTAGAATATACTGAACCTGAATATCTAGTAGAATATACTGAACCTGAATATCTAATGTAGAATATACTGAGCCGGAATATCTAGTAGAATATACTGAGCCGGAATATCTAGTAGAATATACTGACCCTGAATATCTATTGTAGACCTTGGTGTGACTGAGACTGGGAGGTACCTTGGTGTGACTGAGACTGGGAGCCACCTTGGTGTGACTGAGACTGGGAGCCACCTTGATGTGACTGAGACTGGGAGCCACCTTGATGTGACTGAGACTGGGAGCCACCTTGATGTGGCTGAGACTAGTGGGTACCTTGGTGCGACTGAGACTGGGAAGCATCAAGTCCGCAAAGAGCTTTGTAAAGGGAACTCACCTCAGCCACTACCTCACAGGAAAGATTCAAACAGACTCAGACCCAGGTGGCTTAGGCTTATAGGGGAGAGTAGGAGAGAGTTGGGTAGGTTGAGCCAAAAGGGTAAGATGAGTCACCATTGTTTCTAGGAAACGGTAAACATAATTAATCATTTGTGACTCGTTTCAAGAAACTAGCCGTATGTCGCGCGTCATTACTTCACAGGAAGGTAACCTAGCCTAGGAAGGTAGCTATTACTTGGCGGCAAGTAGCCTAGTGGTTAGAGCGTTGGACTAGTAACCGGAAGGTTACAAGATTGAATCCCCGAGCTGACAAGGTAAAAATCTGTTGTTCTGCCCCTGAACAAGGCAGTTAACCCACTGTTCCAAGGCTGTCATTGAAAATAAGAGCTTGTTCTTAACTGACCTGCCTAGTTAAATAAATAAAAAAATAACCCGGAGAGACAATTTGAACCATTTATTTTTGGTTAAAATGCGTTTTTAGGCAGAAATGCCTTCTGGAACAAGTGAACTTTCACGTGCCTTAATAAAAAACTTGTATGCCATCTGTAAATACAAATAAAATGTAAATTACGAGCCTAGTTGGTTTAGCCACGGAAAAAGTTAGGAACCTTTCCGCGAGGCATGATTGGCTGAGATAATGGCTGGGCTGGACATGGTGCGACTGCTGTCGGCCTCCAAAGATGATCCAACTTGAATAAACGCTTGGAGGTAAGGATGACAGCAGTGGTGTAGTCTACGACAAAACGAATATCACTTATTATTGATATCTACGTCACGCATTCATTTAGCTATTTGCGCCTTACGTATTGTGGTTGTTGTGGATGGCTATTCACAAATCTAAATGTGTATTTAAACCCAATAATGGTTGAATTCAAGAAGTTTAAGCTGCCTATCAATCATTGTTTTTGAAACCAGTGGACAGCCAGTGAAAAATGCGCTCTTGCAACAGCAGCATAGTGTGGATCCCAGCCTATGGAATAAAAGTGGGGCTTTTATTGCAAAATGTAATTCATGCTAATGGTCACATGCTCAAACTCTCACACTTTTGATAAACTTAAAGTGGCAATCTGTAGTTGCTACATCAAATGTTGGACTTATAAATTATATATATTAATGTAAAGATATGTAATTTAATTGTATTATTATATGTAGTAGAAAGTGATGGGTTAGAAGAAGCCAACATAATCAACCCATAAAGTCAAATGTAACATCTATACACAGTACCAGTCAAAAGTTTAGATACACCTACTCATTCAATGGTTTTTCTTTATTTGTACTATTTTATACATTGTAGAATAACAGTGAAGACATCAAAACTATGAAATAACACATATGGAATCATGTAGTAACCTAGAAAGCGTTGAACAAATAGTGGTACTATTTCATTCAGTACAGAAATGTGTAGGCGGCTTAACTTACCCTGTCCCGCAGCTCAATAGTTGTTCCCAGAGACCTCTTTTTTTGGACAAGCTATGTTTTCAAAACTGGGTTACACAACATCCTGAAATATATGTAGATATTTTTGTTAGAAATAATACTATATTTCTCTTGACGGAGTAATGCCTACTCTCCGCTATAGGAGACCTACTGAACGGTATGGTTTGATCTAGCAAAGGCTTGAGGACTGGTCTAACTGTTCGAAGGATTGAGGACTGGTCTGACTGCTCAAAGGCTTGAGGACTGGTCTAACTGTTCGAAGGTTTGAGGACTGGTCTAACCGTTCAAAGGCTTGAGGACTGGTCTAACCATTCAAAGGATTGAGGACTGGTCTAACCGTTCAAAGGCTTGAGGACTGGTCTAACTGTTCAAAGTTGCATTCGTGGCTGTTTTTCTCCTCATCTCGTTTTTTTAATACAGGCTGTAAAGCCATGAACCTACTCTTTTCAGTTTTCTGTGTAGTGCTATTTGTAACAATTTCAAAAAGGCTTCCTCCACTTGTTATTACCTACAGCCTGTAACCAACGCTTCCATTGCATCTTCTTCTCTTTCACTGGCATACCTAACGAGGTAGCGTTGAAACTGACTGAGGACGTGCCAGAACAGAGCAGCGTAGTACAGCTGACGTGTACCTCTGAGGTCATACAGACCAACAGGATTACTAAACAAACCAACAGGATCACTATACAGACCAACAGGATCGCTATACAGACCAAAATGATTACTATACAGACCAACAGATCACTATACAGACCAACAGGATCATTATACAGACCAACAGGCATCGCCCGGTCACTGTACAGACCAACAGGATCACTGTACAGACCAACAGGATCACAATACAGACCAACAGGATTACTATACAGACCAACTATATAAACTAAAGTAAAACATTAAATAGAAAGTAACACAATAAAATAACAATAACGAGGCTATATACAGGGGGTACTGGTACCGAGTCAATGTGCGGGGGTAAAGGTTAGTCGAGGTAATTTGTAATTTGTACGGGGTCAATGTAAATAGTCCAGGTGGCCATTTGATTAATTGTTCAGCAGTGTTATGGCTTGGGGGTAAAAGCTGTTAAGGAACCTTTTGGACCTAGACTTGGCACTCCGGTACTGCTTGCCGTGCAAAAGCAATCATTATCTAGACTCTAGAAAACCATCTCCCATCAATGACATCATTATCTGGATTCTAGAAAACCGTCTCCCGTTAACTACATCATTATCTAGATTCTAGAAGACCATCTCTAATCAATGACATCATTATCTAGATTCTAGAAGATCATCTCTAGTCAATGACATCATTATCTGGATTCTAGAAGACCATCTCCCATTAACTACATCATTATCTGGATTCTAGAAAACCATCTCCCATTAACTACATCATTATCTAGATTCTAGAAGACCATCTCCCATTAACTACATCATTATCTAGATTCTAGAAGACCATCTCCCATTATTAACTACATCATTATCTAGATTCTATAAGACCATCTCTAATCAATGACATCATTATCTAGATTCTAGAAGACCATCTCTAATCAATGACATCATTATCTGGATTCTAGAAGACCATTTCTGATTAACTACATCACTATATAGATTCTAGAAGACCATCTCCCATTAACTACATCATTATCTAGATTCTAGAAGACCATCTCCCATCAATGACATCATTATCTAGATTCTAGAAGACCATCTCCCATCAATGACATCATTATCTGGATTCTAGAAAACCGTCTCCCGTTAACTACATCATTATCTAGATTCTAGAAGACCATCTCTAATCAATGACATCATTATCTAGATTCTAGAAGACCATCTCTAATCAATGACATCATTATCTAGATTCTAGAAGACCATCTCCCATCAATGACATCATTATCTGGATTCTAGAAAACCATCTCCCATTAACTACTTTCATTATCTAGATTGTAGAAGACCATCTCCCATCAATGACATCATTATCTAGATTGTAGAAGACCATCTCCCATCAATGACATCATTATCTAGATTCTAGAAGACCATCTCCCATCAACGACATCATTATCTAGATTCTAGAAGACCATCTCCCATCAACGACATAATTATCTAGATTCTAGAAGACCATCTCCCATCAATGACATCATTATCTAGATTCTAGAAGACCATCTCCCATCAATGACATCATTATCTAGATTGTAGAAGACCATCTCCCATCAATGACATCATTATCTAGATTCTAGAAGACCATCTCCCATCAACGACATCATTATCTAGATTCTAGAAGACCATCTCCCATCAACGACATCATTATCTAGATTCTAGAAGACCATCTCCCATCGACTGCCAGCTGCCTGAATTTGTTTTAGTTTGTTTTTAATTAAAAGCAAGTTTGAGATTCTGTATGAAAAGCTCTATGTAAAATAAATACATTTATTATTATTATTATTATTATTATTAT
Source organism: Salmo salar (assembly GCF_965601325.2). Classification (NCBI taxonomy): domain Eukaryota; kingdom Metazoa; phylum Chordata; class Actinopteri; order Salmoniformes; family Salmonidae; genus Salmo; species Salmo salar. The sequence goes on from NC_138305.1 coordinate 26,175,267, forward strand.
TATTAAATACCAACATTTGAAGGAGATGTATCTTCTGCTTGGATAGTTCCAGTCTTGGACTGTTCCATCTGTCCCTCTCAGTCTGGCTTTAATACCAGTTTGTCTACAAGTTAATAATTGATATGTTGAATTCACATCCCCATTTCAACCAAATCTAAGTGAAAGAATAGCACTAAATCAAAACAGCAAGCAGTTAGCGGACAGACATTCACTTTCTTTTCTTTCTGGAACAGACCAGCCAGTATCTCATCGGCGGTTTTCCACAGGTCATGACCTCAGCAAACGAGAAACACTCAAAACGTACGTCATCCTGTTTCCAAACAGTGTATGATTACCTTCTTTCCATGAATGGAATAAACCCCATTGCTTTTTCTCTCTTGTCTTTTTCAGGAGCTTTCCTTCTCTTTCCGACGGAGGAAGGTCTTTGGTTTTCAGAAGCGGGTGACCAGATAGACGGACGGAGGTCTTTGGTTTTCAGAAGTGGGTGACTAGATAGAAAGCAAATTATGGTTTAGTGAATGAGAAGAAAAGCAAACAGAGATTGATATTCTAGGTTGGGATGTAACTGAGGCTGACAAGTTGTGTGGGTATGCTGGGCCAGGCAGGGCAGCTGTATCCGCTTGGAGGGAGATTGGAGTTATAGCCTGTATTCCAAACGGCACCCTATTCCCTATTTAGTGCACACTTTTTAATCAGGGCCAATAGGATTCTCTTCAAAAGTAGTGCACGATATAGGGAATAGGGTGCCACTTGGGACACACCTGTAGTTCATTTACATTACATCTGTCTCCATCTGTGACCAATAAGAGTTTTGATGAGGGCACCACAACACAAACAAGCCTTGATCAAAGCCAGCACAGCTCTGCTCAACACACACACACACACACACACACACACACACACACACACACACACACACACACACACACACACACACACACACACACACACACACACACACAGACCCAGACACACACACACACACAGACACACACCCAGACACACACAGACATACACACACACCCAGACACACACAGACATACACACACACAGAGACACACCCAGACACACACCCAGACACACACACACACACACACACACACACACACACACACACACACACACACACACACACACACACACACACACACACACACACACACACACACACACACACACACACACTCTCTCTCTCACTCACAGCCACTGGGACTCATACTGACACGGATTGGAGGGGACATTTAGGTAAAGCAGGCATAACAGTGACTCTGTCCACCATGATTGTTCTTCTGTCTCCAGGGTGTTATTGTTGTTTTGACACTATGTTGTTTCGTTCTTCCATAGAGTTCTGTCATTTATGTTTTGGGTGGGGTGAGATGTTTGCTTGTGTGTGTGTATGTGATTGTGCGTGCGTGTGTGTGTGCTCGTCTGCGTGTGTGTGTGTGTGTGCATCTTGCTTCTTTGTATTTGGGTGTTCTTCATTGGCTCAGAGAAACCCATATTGATATCAATCAGAGAGAGATACATGTTGTTGTCAGATAAACCCATAATGATATCTGAGAGATGCATGTTGTTGTCAGATAAACCCATATTGATATCTGAGAGATGCATGTTGTTGTCAGATAAACCCATAATGATATCTGAGAGATACATGTTATTCTGAGGAAAAAAAAACATATTGATATCAAACAGAGAGAGATGTATGCTGTTCTCATGTTTTCCTACATGGGACAGTTAAAGCTTGGCAGACACACATCTAGGGCCCTGAGAGTAGAGTTTAGAAATCCATTGCAAGCAAAAGTTTCCTGGAAGCTTTCTGGTATCAACACCTGTGAGGTTATTGTCTTGGAATGATAAATATGATGAAAGACAACTGTTTTTTTCTCCCTTTGACATAGTGATTTATCAGACTATCTTATCTCAAGTAAATTATCTGGAGTGGATAAATTTTTTGTACTGGTCCCCAAGTGGGAAGCAAACCCACAACCCTGGTGTTGCAAGCACTATTCTCTACCAACTGAACCACACGGGACATCTACCTGACACTGTGATAGATAGCTAGCTGGCTAGCTAGCTAAGATAGATAGATAGATAGATAGATAGATAGATAGATAGATAGATAGATAGATAGATAGATAGATAGATAGATAGATAGATAGATAGATAGATAGATAGATAGATAGATAGATAGATAGATAGATAGATAGATAGATAGATAGATAGATAGATAGATAGATAGATAGATAGATAGATAGATAGATAGATAGATAGATAGATAGATAGATAGATAGATAGAACACATGGTTTGTTACCTTGGGTCATGCTTATTTAACGTGAGTAACAATTCAGTTACAGTCATTTTATATAAGGTCACAAATTGCACCATATTTCCTATACCAGGTATCCTCAACTCTTACCCTATGAGGTCCAGAGCCTGACATTTTTTTGTTCTACCTGATAACTAATTGGACACACCTGGAGTCCCAGGTCTAAATCAGTCCCTGATTAGAGGGGAACAATGAAAAAAATGCAGTGGAACTGGCTTCACGGTCCAGAGTTGAGTTTGAGGGCTCTATATAGTGTATTATGGGCCCCGGTCAAAAGTGTCAAACATGGCTGTGGAGAGGGATGGGATTGGCTCCTTCTCTTGGGTCTGTTCCAGCTCTAGAATGTCCCAATGCTGTTAAGAGAGGGTTTCCCTCACAGCTGTCAAAGTAAAGGGATTAATCTGTTGTCAGCATCCTAATGCTTTTTGTGTGTGTGTGTGTGTGTGTGTGTGTGTGTGTGTGTGTGTGTGTGTGTGTGTGTGTGTGTGTGTGTGTGTGTGTGTGTGTGTGTGTGTGTGTGTGTGTGTGTGTGTGTGTGTGTGTCAAAGTAAAGGAAGTTCTCCCTTCCACTTGGCAAAAACTGGTTGAATCAACGTTGTTTCAATGTAATTTGTCAACATATTGTGACATGGAATCGACCCACATTGGATTTGCAAAAATCAAATAAAAAAATCAACATAAACTCTTGTTTTGAAGTTGAAATTTCAACCACAGGATTATTCATCATGGTAAACAGATTCACTGTTGCTATCGAAATCATTCAACAGAGTAGGTTTAACCTCTACGGGATCTGTGTCCCTAATTTACAGTAGCTATTGCAGTGAAAAAATACAATGCTATTGTTTCAGGAGAGAGCTCAACAACAAAACACTTTTATCACAGCAACTGGTTTGATACAATCACCTCTGAAGGTAAATAATGTACTTACATTCAGTAAACTTGCTCTAATTTCTCATCCTGAGAGTCCCAGAGATAAAACGTAGTATAGTTTTGTTTGATAAAATCCATTTTTATATTCAAATGTAGGAACTGGGTTGTAAAGTTTGAACCCCTGCCAAATATTAACCAATTATTCACGTTGAAATTACGTGTTGTGGCCAGTGAGTTGCCACCACTCCTTTCAATTTACAGTTCTATATACAGTAAGCAACGTTTACAAAGTCAAATACCACTATAGACATAGATTTGGATTGATTCATTGATTTACCAACTGACAGCCACCACTGGGGTGGTCACCATCACTCTTCAGTTCTTCAGTTGAATTGGAGTGTGAGCCTGGTGATTCAATCAATGTGATATCAATGTGATATCCCTATGGAACCCTTCGCCCAATACCATGGCCCAGTCAAAGCACCTCCACTGCAGCTCAGACTCAGACTCATTGTATTGTGACAGTGAGGTAATCTGCTCGCAGCAGGTATAGGAGAGACTGGGATTGGGATTAACAGGGAGTAGAGTAATCCCTCTGGGATAGTATATGATAGGATAGATGGCCTGGGGAGTGGAATCAGGAAGGGTGAGGATGGGAATGTGGGAATACAGTCAGATGAACACAATCAAAAAACAGGATGCTGTGGGATTATTGAAGATACTCTTTGAAGAGGTAGGGTTTCAGTTGTTTTCGGAAGATGGACAGGGACTCTGCTGTCCTAGCTTCAGGGGGAAGATGAACAGGGTTTGGGGAAAGGGGTGTAGAGGGTTTGGGGGTAATGGGTGAAGAGGGTTACGGGGTAAGAGGTGACGAGGGTTATGGGGTAAGAGGTGAAGAGGGTTTGGGGGTTAGGGGTGAAGAGGGTTACGGGGTAAGAGGTGAAGAGGGTTACGGGGTAAGAGGTGAAGAGGGTTACGGGGTAAGGGGTGAAGAGGGTTACGGGGTAAGAGGTGAAGAGGGTTACGGGGTAAGGGGTGAAGAGGGTTACGGGGTAAGGGGTGAAGAGGGTTACGGGGTAAGAGGTGAAGAGGGTTACGGGGTAAGGGGTGAAGAGGGTTACGGGGTAAGAGGTGAAGAGGGTTTGGGGGTAAGGGGTGAAGAGGGTTACGGGGTAAGGGGTGAAGAGGGTTACGGGGTAAGAGGTGAAGAGGGTTTGGGGGTAAGGTGTGAAGAGGGTTACGGGGTAAAAGGTGAAGAGGGTTTGGGGGTAAGGGGTGAAGAGGGTTACGGGGTAAGAGGTGAAGAGGGTTACGGGGTAAGGGGTGAAGAGGGTTACGGGGTAAGAGGTGAAGAGGGTTACGGGGTAAGGGGTGAAGAGGGTTACGGGGTAAGGGGTGAAGAGGGTTACGGGGTAAGGGGTGAAGAGGGTTACGGGGTAAGGGGTGAAGAGGGTTACGGGGTAAGAGGTGAAGAGGGTTACGGGGTAAGGGGTGAAGAGGGTTACGGGGTAAGGGGTGAAGAGGGTTACGGGGTAAGGGGTGAAGAGGGTTACGGGGTAAGGGGTGAAGAGGGTTACGGGGTAAGTGGTGAAGAGGGTTACGGGGTAAGGGGTGAAGAGGGTTACGGGGTAAGGGGTGAAGAGGGTTACGGGGTAAGGGGTGAAGAGGGTTTGGGGGTAAGGGGTGAAGAGGGTTACGGGGTAAGGGGTGAAGAGGGTTACGGGGTAAGGGGTGAAGAGGGTTACGGGGTAAGGGGTGAAGAGGGTTTGGGGGTAAGGGGAGTTTAAACTGATGCCCGGAGAAACAAATTAAACAAATCCGCGAACACCAAGGTTGCGAACTCAAAACACACGAGTCACGCTAGAGCCTTCAAGTGCCTTCTGTAATCAAGCACACCTTTCAATGGCTCAACAAATATAAACACCACCGCATCAGGACGTTCTCCTACGAACTGCAACATGTAAACGCAGTCAGCCGCTGCACTAGTGTACTCTAGCTGACTCGGCACGCGTCCAGATGGCACACTGATTTATTTATTTTTCCTGGGGAACTGTGCTATGTTCTCGCTTAGGCCTCTAAAGTCACATCATCTGTAGTCTCAACACATTGGGATTCCTCTTAATGTAGGATCTGGAGTTTGCTATTTTCACATATCTATAGTCTCAACACATTTTGTGTCTTCTTAATGTGGGAGTAAAACTGGGGACCTGTTATGGTGTAGCACAGCTGGTGTAGCCTAATGACAGACTCAGTCATAATGGAAATCAAAATGGAAACTCTGTGACAACATGATATACACACAAAGAGAAACTCAAGTTCACATCTGGTACATCTGGTACAGTAGCTGACGTTGGCCAACAGACAGGGACTCAATCAGGAAGTCTTGACCCTGGCTAACAGTTAAGACAGGGACTCAATCAGGAAGTATTGGCCCTAGCCAAAGGTTAAGACAGGGAGTCAATCAGGAAGTCTTGACACTGACAAAGTTTAAGACAGGGAGTCAATCAGGAAGTCTTGACCCTGGCCAAAGTTTAAGACAGGGACTCAATCAGGAAGTCTTGACCCTGGCCAACAGTTAAGACAGGGACTCAATCAGGAAGTCTTGACCCTGGCCAACGGTTAAGACAGGGACTCAATCAGGAAGTCTTGACCCTGGCCAACGGATAAGACAGGGACTTAATCAGGAAGTCGTGATGCTGGCCAATGGTTAAGACACGGACTTAATCAGGACGTATTGACACTGGCCAACAGACAGGGACTCAATCAGGAAGTCTTGACCCTGGCCAACGGTTAAGACAGAGACTCAATCAGGAAGTCTTGACCCTGGCCAACAGTTAAGACAGGGATTCAATCAGGAAGTCTTGACGCTGGCCAACAGTTAAGACTCCATCAGGAAGTCTTGTTATTGTCTTCTTACTCAGGATGGGGATGTGGCAAAACAGCAAATTCGCCACACCAGGAGTTGACACACTGTAAATAGGAGCTGACACACTGTAAATAGGAGTTGACACACTGTAAATAGGAGTTGACACACTGTAAATAGGAGTTGACACACTGTAAATAGGAGCTGACACACTGTAAATAGGAGCTGACACTGTAAATAGGAGCTGACACACTGTAAATAGGAGCTGACACACTGTAAATAGGAGTTGACACACTGTAAATAGGAGCTGGCACACTGTAAATAGGAGTTGACACACTGTAAATTGGAGTTGACACACTGTAAATAGGAGCTGACACACTGTAAATAGGATACCATACGACCCAAAATGCACTCGTTTACGCGTCAAAAATTCTCGTTTCAGATTATAAAAAAATGCATTATCAACATGCATTATTTTTTTGCAGTTTCATAAAAAAAGGAAAACGTTTCCATGACCTGCTGGTAGCAACTGTGTGTCTGCTGTGTCTTCCATGGCATGCTAACAATATTTAGCCAGAATATTGACCCTGTAATCTGCTGCCCTGCTGTGGCTGTGGGTCATTTACATGGTCATGTAAGTGAATAAGCCAGAGTAGCACGGCAGGAAATGAATGGACCAGGCTGCTGTCATGCTGTTGTCCATTTCATGGTCCCATCATGGCTTCCCATCTGGTCTCAATGCCAGTGTCTAATTTACAGCTCATCTAGATTCTGATATATCAACGAGTTCAGCCAATCAGAGACTAATTGACCTGTCATGTTTAGGATCAACAGGTCAACCAGTTCAGCCAATCAGAAACCCTGAGAGCTTGAAGTCCTGTCATGAGTCTCTCCATGGTCTAATCTGCCACTATGGACCTCCATTCAGGACCATTAGAAACTGACAGGTCTGACAGATGTTTAAGCTGTCATATGGGGGCTTGAGTTATCCACCCCAGTCAATCCATCCTCATCAAATGCTGAATGGAACCAAAGTGAGCATTGACGATGCCGGTGACTGGGGAGAAAATACTTTAATGGCCGTACGCACTACATTTCTTGGTAAATCAGCAATCACCTTTTAGTTTCCACACAGAGAGTTTGTATGTGTGTGTGTGTGTGTGTGTGTGTGTGTGTGTGGTGTGTGTGTGTGTGTGTGTGTGTGTGTGTGTGTGTGTGTGTGTGTGTTTGAGTGTTCCAGCACGATCATTCAGGGTAAGGAGATTTCGGGAGGTGGCGGGACGGCACTTAAAGGCTCTGAGCCAGAGGACTGAACAAATAAACAATCGGCTGATGATTTCAGCACGCACGGCTCGCCTATTTCCCCGTGAATCAATGGTACACGCTCGCTATACCCTGGTAAACTAAGGCCGTCAAGGCCTTGTCGCTTCCAGCCCACGGCTCTGTTTTCTTCACTAATGCCCCTCCATCTCAATCCCTCCATCCCTCGCCCTCCTCAGCCTCCCTCTGTTGTTCTGATGTTCCCTTACACCTGTTCACCATTCAGGCTTGAAAACGTCAAAGCAATTTACCGTGAACGAGCCAGTTCACACATTCCTCCGTACGTTTTTAGACCGCCAGCTAATCAGGACCACGGATCTCAATGTATAATTAGCTTTCTTGCCCAATTTAGCAATGCTAATCTGGATGCGCTAGCTGTTACTTTATTCACTAATACCTCAAACTGGAACAGGGATAGACAGACAGCACAATTACTGCCCCCCCCCCCTCTCTCTCTCTCTCTCTCTCTCTCTCCTCTCTCTCTCTCTCTCTCTCTCTCTCTCTCTCTCTCTCTCTCTCTCTCTCTCTCTCTCTCTCTCTCTCTCTCTCTCTCTCTCTCTCTCCTCTCTCTCTCTCTCTCTCTCTCTCTCTCTCTCTCTCTCTACCACAGAAGTTGATTTGGAAGTCGGGGGAGATCTTTGGTGAATTAGTGAGATCATTTGTTTCGCAAGGTTACAGACAATTTCAACACTTCACAAGGCCACCTAGATTAAGCGATATTCAAAGTGACATCGCCAAGGTGTTTTCAGCCAACAGGAACTTCCATTCTGTTCAGTTGAGCGTTTCATTATGTTGAATCAGTCTGTGTCCCAAAATGGCACCCTATTCCATATCAAGTGCACTTGTTTTGAGCAGAGCCCCAATGCACTCTGGTCCAAAAGTAGTGCACTGTAAAGGGAATAGGGTGCCATTTGTGACACACACTGACAGTAGCGTGATGAGTCAGAATAACTCTTTATGGTCCCTATTATTAATGGGTTAGTCTAATATTCAGGATGTATAATTTATCAGTAAACAAAACAGAAACACTACTTTTCATCTTTCAAGTAAAACAACCACTGTTCAACGAAACACTCTTTTTTTTGGCATTGCTCTTTCCTCTATTTTTGGGCTGACTGATTAGATGGTTTGCAGATGGTTGGGTTCCTCACAGTTAGAGAATCTAGCAGCAATCCCTTCTTAGCGTTTGTTTTTGCTAAAATCAAGTGTAAAGACTCCAGGGGCCCTTGTCAAAAGTGTTGCACTACATTTGTGATGCGGCTTTATGCAACTGTGTGTGTGAGAGATTGCGTGTGTATGTCCGGATGTGTGAAACAGAGACAGAGAGAAAGAGAGAATGTGTGTGTGTGTGTGTGTGTGTGTGTGTGTGTGTGTGTGTGTGTCTCTTTCTCTCGGTGTGTGTGTGTGTGTCTCTTTCTCTCTATATATATGTGTGTGTGTGTGTGTGTGTGTGTGTGTGTGTGTGTGTGTGTGTGTTTGTCCTGGTCTTGCGGTCCGTACCTCTGACTCACAAGGAAACGTTGTGGTGTGGGGAAATTAGACTGTTAGTCAGGTCCTGTTCCTGTTGTTAGATTACTTGTTAGATATTACTGCATTGTCGGAACTAGAAGCACAAGCATTTCGCTACACTCGCATTAACATCTGCTAACCATCTGTATGTGACCAATAAAATTTGATCTGTCCAGTGTCTGTTCTTTTGCCCATCTTAATCTTTTATTTTTATTGGCCAGTCTGAAATATGGCTTTTTCTTTGCAACTCTGTCTAGAAGGCCAGCATCCCGGAGTTGCCTCTTCACTGTTGACATTGAGACTGGTGTTTAATAAAGCTGCCAGTTGAGGACTTGTGAGGCGTCTGTTTCTCAAACTAGACACTCTAGTGTACTTGTCCTCTTGCTCAGTTGTGCACCGGGGCCTCCCACTCCTCTTTCTGTTCTGGTTAGAGCAAGTTTGCGCTGTTCTGTGAAGGGAGTAGTACACAGAGTTGTACGATATCTTCAGTTTCTTTACAGCGAAAGCAAAACATTAGATTATGTTAGGAGAGTACATAGACAAAAATAACCACACAGCCATTTTCCTAGCATGGAGAGGCGTCACAAAAACCCAAAACACAGCTAAAGGAAGCACTAACCTTTGACGATCTTCATCAGATGACACTCCTAGGACATCATGTTACACAATACATGTATTTTTTGTTCGATAAAGTTCATATTTATATCCAAAAACAGCATTTTACATTGGCGCGTGATGTTCAGAAAATGTATTCCCACGAAAACTTCCGGTGAATGAGCACATCAATTTACAAAAATACTCATCATAAACGTTGTCAAAATACAGAACCATTTTTTAAAGAATTATAGATACAGTACTCCTTGATGCAACCGCTGTGTCAGATTTTAAAATAGCTTTTCGGCGAAAGCACATTTTTCTATATTCTGAGTACATAGCTCGCCATCAAAGCAAGATATACAGACACCCGCCAAGTTCTGGGGTCACCTAAACTCTTACCTTTGCTGATCTTCGTCAGAATGCATTCCCAGGACTGCTACTTCCACAAGAAATGTTGTTTTTGTTCGAAATAATCCATATTTATGTCCAAATACCTCTGTTTTGTTCGTGCGTTCAGGTCACTATCCAAAGGCATAATGCGCGAGCGTAATTCGAGACAGGAAAAGTCAAAATGTTCCATTACCGTTAGTAGAAGCATGTCAAACGTTGTTTACAATCAATCTTTATGGTATTTTTTATGTAAAAATGCGATAATATTCCAACCGGACAATAGCGTATTCATTCCAGAAGAAAAAGAAGGAGGGGCGTGCTATCGGGCTCACGCATCACCAAGTCCTTTGTCCATAGGCAGTCCACTCATTGACTGAGCTCCTATTCTCTGCCCGGTTACAGGAGAATGATGAAAAAACTTTCTGAAGGCTTTTGACAGCCAATGGAAGCCTTAGGAAGTGCAACGTGACCCCACAGACACTGTAGTTTTGATAGGGATTCAAAAGAAAAACTAAAATTCTCAGATCCCCCACTTCCTGGTTGGATGTTTCTCAGGTTTTTGCCTGCCATATGAGTTCTGTTATACTCACAGACAGCATTCAAACAGTCTTAGAAGCTTCAGAGTGTTTTCTATCCAAATCTACTAATAATATGTATATTCTAGTTTCTGGGCCAGAGTAGTAACGAGTTTAATTTTGGTACGTTTTTCATCCGGCCATGAAAATACTGCCCCTTACACTTTAAGAAGTTCTAAATAAGGACAGTTGTATTGCTTATTTAATCAGAACAACAGTTTTAAGCTGTACAAACATAATTGCAAAAGGGTTTTCTAATGATCAATTAGCCTTTTAAAATTATAAACTTGGATTATCTAACACAATGTGCCATTGGAACACAGGAGTGATGGTTGCTGATAATGGGCCTCTGTACACCTAAGTAGTTATTCCATAAAAACTCTGTCTTTTCCAGCTACAATAGTCATTTACAACATTAACAATGTCTACACTGTATTTCCGATAAATGTAATGTTTTAATGGACAAAAAAAGTTATTTTCTTTCAAAAACAAGGATTTTTCTAAGAGACCCAAACCATTTGAACAGTAGCGTAGGTTAGGAACTTTTGTGAAAGAGCACAGTTTGAAAGATATGGCAAATAGAAATAAAACTGGATGGACTTCAGAAATAGAGGAAGGGCAGGAGTGAAAACAAACAAAATAAAACTATTGTAAAATTGATTGTGTCCATGAAATGTACAGTTAAAGTGAAACGTTTACGTACACCTTAGCCAACTACATTTAAACTCAGTTTTTCACAATTCCTGACATTTAATCCAAGTAAAAAATCCCTGTTTTAGGTTAGTTAGGATCACCACTTTATTGAAAGGAATTGAAATGTCAGAATAAAAGTAGAGAGAATGATTTATTTTAGCTACATAGACTCAATTAGTATTTGGCAGCATTGCCTTTAAATTGTTTAACTTGGGTCAAACATTTCAGGTAGCCTTCCACACGCTTCCCACAATAAGTTGGGTGAATTTTGGCCCATTCCTCCTGACAGAGTTGGTGTAACTGAATCAGGTTTGTAGGCCTCCTTGCTCGCACACACTTTTTCAGTTCTGCCCACAAATGTTCTATATGATTGAGGTCAGGGCTTTGAGATTGCCACTCCAATACCTTGACTTTGTAGTCCTTAAGCCATTTTGACACAGCTTTGGATGTATGCTTGGGGTCATTGTCCATTTGGAAGACGCATCTGTGACCAAGCTTTAACTTCCTGACTGATATCTTGAGATGTTGCTTCAATATCTCCACATAATTTTCCTCCTTATGATGCCATCTATTTTATGAAGTGCAGCAAAGCACCCACACAACATGATGCTCCCACCCCCGTGCTTCACAGTTGGGATGGTGTTCTTCGGCTTACAAGCTTCCCCCTTTTTCCTCCAAACATAACGATGGTCATTATGACCAAACAGTTCTATTTTTGTTTCATCAGACCAGAGCACATTTGTCCTTAAAGTACAATATTTGTCCTCATGTGCAGTTGCAAACCGTAGTCTGGCTTTTTTTAATGGCAGTTTTGGATCAGTGGCTTCTTCCTTGCTGAGCGGCCTTTCAGGTTATGTCTATATAGGACTCGTTTTACTGTGGATACAGATACTTTTGTACCTGTTTCCTCCAGCATCTTCACAAGGTCCCTTGCTGTTGTTCTGGGATTGATTTATACTTTTCACACCAAAGTACGTTCATCTCTAGGAGACAAAACACGTCTCCTTCCTGAATGGTATGACGGCTGCATAGTCCCATTGTGTTTATACTTGCATACTATTGTTTGTACAGATGAACGTGGTACCTTCAGGCATTTGGAAATTGATCCCAAGGATGAACCAGACTTGTGGAGGTCTACAATTTCTTTTGTGAGGTCTTGGCTGATTTCTTTTGATTTTCCCATGATGTCAAGCAAAGAAGCACTGAGTTTGAAGGTAGGCCTTGAAATACATCCACAGGTACACCTCCAATTGACTCAAATGATGTCAATTAGCCTATCAGAAGCTTCAAAGCCATGACATAATTTTCTGGAATTTTCCAAGCTGTTTAAAGGCACAGTCAACTTATTGTATGTAAACTTCTGACCCACTGGAATTGTGATACAGTGAATTATAAGTGAAATAATCTGTCTGTAAACAATTGTTGAAAAAATTACTTGTGTCATGCACAAAGTAGATGTCCTAACCGACTTGCCAAAACTATAGTTAGTTAACGAGAAATTTGTGGACTGGTTAAAAAACGAGTTTTAATGACTCCAACCTAAGTGTATGTAAACTTCTGACTTCAACTGTATGTTGTATGTATAAGCTGGAAATACAGACGTAAGCGTTGTTGTTCACTAGTTTGCTCCAATTGGTGGTAGGGTTGGCGGGTAATAAAGGAAATGTAACAAAAAGTGTGTGTGTGTGTGTGTGTGTGTGTGTGTGTGTGTGTGTGTGTGTGTGTGTGTGTGTGTGTGTGTGTGTATGTTATATATGCAAATATATGGGGGAATGGAATTGATGCAGACAATTACATTGATGGTAGCCACAATCCATCTGCAATATTAAAGCTGATATACCCTTAAAGATATTGAAACAATAATAATATATATATATATATATATACACACTGCTCAAAAAAATAAAGGGAACACTTAAACAACACATCCTAGATCTGAATGAAATAAATCATCTTCTTAAATACTTTTTTCTTTACATAGTTGAATGTGCTGACAACGAAATCACACAAAAATAATCAATGGAAATCCAATTTATCAACCCATGGAGGTCTGGATTTGGAGTCACACTCAAAATTAAAGTGGAAAACCACACTACAGGCTGATCCAACTTTGATGTAATGTCCTTAAAACAAGTCAAAATGAGGCTCAGTAGTGTGTGTGGCCTCCACGTGTCTGTATGACCTCCCTACCATGCCTGGGCATGCTCCTGATGAGGTGGCGGATGGTCTCCTGAGTGATCTCCTCCCAGACCTGGACTAAAGCATCCGCCAACTCCTGGACAGTCTGTGGTGCAACGTGGCGTTGGTGGATGGAGTGAGACATGATGTCCCAGATGTGCTCAATTAGATTCAGGTCTGGGGAACGGGCCAGTCCATAGCATCAATGCCTTCCTCTTGCAGGAACTGCTGACACACTCCAGCCACATGAGGTCTAGCATTGTCTTGCATTAGGAGGAACCCAGGGCCCAACGCAACAGCATATGGTCTCACAAGGGGTCAGGCTACCTCTGTCGAGCACATGGAGGGCTGTGCGGCCCCCCAAAGAAATGCCACCCCACACCATGACTGACCCACCGCCAAACCGGTCATGCTGGAGGATGTTGCAGGCAGCAGAACGTTCTCCACGGCGTCTCCAGACTCTTTCACGTCTGTCACGTGCTCAGTGTGAACCTGCTTTCATCTGTGAAGAGCACAGGGCGCCAGTGGCGAATTTGCCAATCTTGGTGTTCTCTGGCAAATGCCAAACGTCCTGCACGGTGTTGGGCTGTAAGCACAACCCCCACCTGTGGACGTCGGGCCCTCATAACACCCTCATGGAGTCTGTTTCTGACCGTTTGAGCAGACACATGCACATTTGTGGCCTGCTGGAGGTCATTTTGCAGGGCTCTGGCAGTGCTCCTCCTTGCACAAAGGCGGAGGTAGCGGTCCTGCTGCTGGGTTGTTGCCCTCCTACGGCCTCCTCCACGTCTCCTGATGTACTGGCCTGTCTCCTGGTAGCGCCTCCATGCTCTGGACACTACGCTGACAGACACAGCAAACCTTCTTGCCACAGCTCGCATTGATGTGCCATCCTGGATGAGCTGCACTACCTGAGCCACTTGTGTGGGTTGTAGACTCCGTCTCATGCTACCACTAGAGTGAAAGCACCGCCAGCATTCAAAAGTGACCAAAACATCAGCCAGGAACTATAGGAACTGAGAAGTGGTCTGTAGAACCACTCCTTTATTGGGGGTGTCTTGCTTATTGCCTATAATTTCCACCTGTTGTCTATTCCATTTGCACAACAGCATGTGAAATGTATTGTCAATCAGTGTTGCTTCCTAAGTGGACAGTTTGATTTCACAGAAGTGTGATTGACTTGGAGTTACATTGTGTTGTTTATGTGTTCCCTTTATTTTTTGAGCAGTGTATATTATTATTTTTTTAAACGAAGAAAAATAACACAAACAGACCCCACAGATACCTATGACAGCAAGACAATTAGACAAAAGATAAATACTTCACACATTGGAAAGAATTAACAAAAAAACTGAACAAACTACCTGACCACTGTGACTGACCCAAAATTAAGGAAATATTTGACTATGTACAGACTCAGTGAGCATAGTCTTGCTATTGATAAAGGCCGCCGTAGGCAGACCTGGCTCTCAAGAGAAGACAGGCTATGTGCACACTGCCCACAAAATGAGGTGGAAACTGAGCAGCACTTCTCAACCTCCTGCCAAGTATATGACCATATTAGAGACACATATTTCCCTCAGATTACACAGATCCACAAAGAATTTAAAACAAACCCAATTTTGATAAACTCCCATATCTACTGGGTGAAAAACCACAGTTTGGCATCACAGCAGCAACATTTGTGACCTGTTGCCACAAGAAAATGTCAACCAGTGACGAACAAACACCATTGTAAATACAACCTATATTTATGTTATATTTTATTTATTTTCCCTTTTGTACTTCAACTTTTTGCACGTAATATGACATTTGTAAAGTCTTTATTCTTTTGGAACTTTTGTGAGTGTACTGTTTACTCTCAATTTGTATTTGTTTATTTCACTTTTGTTTATTATCGGCCTAGTGGTTAGAGCGTTGGACTTGTAACTGCAATGTTGCAAGATCAATTCCCCGAGCTGACAAGTTAAAAATCTGTTGTTCTGCCCCTGAACACACTGTTCCTAGGCATTGAAAATAAGAGTGTGTTCTTAATTACTGACTTGCCTAGTTAAATAAAGGTAAATAAAAAATCTAGTTCACTTGTTTTGGAAATGTAAACATATGTTTCCCTTGAATGGAATTGAATTGAGAGAGAGAGAGAGCGAGAGAGAGAGACAGAGAGATAGTTTGTGCTTATTTTAGAGGACGTGTGTTTATGTGTGTGTGTCAAGGTATCTACCTGTCTGGGTACTTACCTGTGTGGTTTACCTTTGACAAGTTCCTGGCAGGACTCTCTTTAGTCCTGGGCTTATATTCATGAAGCGTCTCAGAGGAGGAGTGCATACTATCTATACGGTCCCTGGTATGTTCCTGGCAGGACTCAGTCTGTTGAGTAGACAGGTAGACTATCTATACGGTCCCTGGTATGTTCCTGGCAGGACTCAGTCTGTTGAGTAGACAGGTAGACTATCTATACGGTCCCTGGTATGTTCCTGGCAGGACTCAGTCTGTTGAGTAGACAATCTAGACATATGTCTTATCTGGCTACTTTAATGTCTGATTGGCAGCCGAGCAGTAAACCCTTTAATGTGTGTGTCAAGCTGTGAACATCTCCCTCTCTCTGTCTCTCTTTCTGTCTCTGTCACGCTCTCTTTTTCTTTCTGTCTGTCCGTCCGTCCGTCCATCCATCTCTCTCTCAATCTCTCTCTCTCTCTTTCTGTCTGTCACTCTCGTTTTCTTTTTCTCTCTCTCTTTCTCTCTCTCAATCTCTCTCTGAGTCTCTCTCTCTCTGTCTCTCTCTCTCTCTCTCTCTCAATCTCTCTCTGTCTGTCTGTCTCTCTCTCTCTCTCTCAATCTCTCCCTCTCTGTCTCTCTCTCTGAGTCTCGCTCTCTCTCTAAATCTCTCTCTTTCTCTCTCTCTGTCTCTCTCTCATTCTGTCTCTCTCTCTCAATTTCTCTCTCTTTCAATCGCTCTCTCTCTGTCTCTCTCACTCTGTGTCTCTTTATCAATCTCTCTCTCTTTCTGTCTGTCACTTTCTCTTTTTCAATTCAATTAAATGTGCTTTATTGGCATGACATAACAATGTACATATTGCCAAAGCTTACTTTGGATATTTACAATATGAAAATAATAAGAATGAAAATTGTCAACGGGACAACAGTAACAACAATAACCAAGGGTCAAAATAACCATACATTCAACAATAACAATAGCCATACAGTAGAGGACATGTGCAGGTTGATTGGTCTGTCAGACACTGTCCCTCAACTTATTGCAGGCAGCAATGTAGTGCGCTGCCAACCCACAGCTCTCTGTGTCCTCCCCCAACAGGACGGGTAGCCTACTCTCATCAGAGAGGTCTTTGAAACCTTGAATAAGGGTTTCAAATTTGGGGAATTGGGACTCTAATTGTTTTATATTTTTAACATTTTGTCAGGAAATGCAGCTCCGTCTCAGGTTCTGCTGTGGTGCAGTGGTTGCACAGCCTTTCCTCTACAGGGAGCCAGGTTTTCCTGTGTCTACCCTTCTCAAAGGCAAGGCTGTGCTCACTGTACTTTGTCAAGGTTTTTCTAAGGTTTGATCAGTAACCATGGTCAAATAGTTAGCCACGGTGTATTGTCGATTTAGGGCCAGATAGCACTGCATTTTGCTTTGTGCTTGTGCTTGTGTTTCCCAATAAGTAATGTCGTTTTGTTTTGACTGTGTTGTAATTTGGTTTATTCAGATTGATTGGATGTTCTGGTCCTGAGGTTTCAGTGTGTTAGTAGAACAGGTTAGTGAACTCAGTCCCAGGACTAGCTGGATGAGAGGACTCTTTTCTTTGCTCAGCTCTTGGCATTGCAGGGCTTGGTAATGATATGAGAGGGGGTCACTGTATTTTAGATGTTTCCAAAACTTAATTGCTTTTAAAAAAAATGGTATTATTAGTGGATATTGGCCTAATTCCGCCCTGCATGCATTGTTTGTAGTTTTCCTCTGGACATGTAGGAGAATTTTACAGAACTCTGCATGCAGGGTTTCAATGGGGTGTTTGTCCCATTTGATGAAATCGTGTTTTGCAAGTGGACCCCACCTCGCTGCCATAAAGTGTTCATTTTTCAGGGTGTGTAGGGTGTAAATATGATCAGTCGTGCGATGTTGTGGTATAAATCCAATTAGGCTTTTACTCAAGACATTGTGCTTATTAAGGAAGTTAAGAACTCTTACATTTATAATACTACAGAAAACCTTCCCCAGGTTACTGGTCACACAAATGCCTCTGTAATTGTTAGGGTCAAATTTGTCTCCGTTCTTAAAGATTGGGGTTATGAGTCCTTGATTCCAGATGTCAGGGAAATAACCTACAGATTAATAAGCGTGAATGGGCTAGTGACAGTGACAGCATGGAATTCAAAGGAGGAGATAGACAGATGGGTCAGGGGAGAAAGAGAGAATGTCCACTTGGGAGAGATGAGGATTCCAGTGCCACCACCCTGCTGACCAGATGCTCTCGGGGTATGCGAGAACACGTGGTCAGACGAGGAGAGAGCAATAGGAGTAGCAGTGTTTTCTGTGGTAATCCATGTTTCCGTCAGCGCCAAGAAGTCGAGGGACTGGAGGGAAGCATAGGCTGAGATGAACTCTGCCTTGTTGGCCGCAGACCGGCAGTTCCAGAGGCTGCCGGAGACCTGGAATTCCACGTGGGTCATGCGCGCTGGGACCACCAGGTTAGAGTGGCAGCGGCCATGCGGTGTGAAGCGTTTGTGTGGCCTGTGCAGAGAGGAGAGAACAGGGATAGACAGACACATAGTTGACAGGCTACAGGAGAGGCTACGCTAATGCAAAGGAGATTGGAATGAAAATGAACTAAACAACTGGGGAAGCGAGAGAGCAGGGCCTCCCTCACTAACCATTCAGCAATAGTGTTTCTCTGTTAGTCCGTCTTGGGGGAAGCAGAAATGATTCTTCTGCAATAGAAGAAATTCACCAGCAGTAAACTAGTAAAATGGTAGAGCAGTAACAGTAATATATAGTATAATGGTATGTCACGTCCTGGCCAGTATAAGGGTTAATTGTCATTGTAGTTTGGTCAGGACGTGGCAGAGGGTATTTGGTTTGTGGTTTGGGGTGGTGTGTTTGTTGTAGGGGATTTGATTTATGTATGCCGGGGTTTTTGGGCACTGTTCCTTGTTTATGTATTTCTATGTTGATCTAGCTGGTTGTATGTCTATGTTTGGTTAATTGGGGTTGGGACTCTCAATTGAAGGCAGGTGTTGTCTATTTGCCTTTGATTGAGAGTCCCATATAGTAGGGTGTGTTTGTCTTTTGTGGGAGATTGTTTGTGAGCACTGCTTGTTGAGCCTGCCACACTGTTGTTAGTTGTGAGTATCATTTATTGTTTAGTTTTTTCTGTGGATGCTTTACTCTTTTTTTGTGAATTAAAAGAATGAGTATCCATATACCCGCTGCATTTTGGTCTTCCCTGCAACACCACGACATAATTCGTGACACAGTAACAGTAATATATAGTATAATGGTAGAGCAGCAACAGTAATATATAGTATAATGGTAGAGCAGTAGCAGTAACTATAGTATAATGGTAGAGCAGTAACAGTAATATATAGTATAATGGTAGAGCAGCAACAGGAATATATAGTTGTAACGCCCTGGCCATAGAGAGGGTTTTTTTGTTCTCTATTTTTGGTTAGGCCAGGGTGTGACATGGTGGGCGTTCTAGGTTTGTTTTTCTATGTTGGTGGTTTTCTTTGTTTCTATGGCTCTCAATCAGGAACAGGTGTAGATTGTTGTTGCTGATTAACCTCTCTAGGGTAGGTGGCACCAAATCGTCCCACCTACGTAACAGCCAGTGTAATCCCGTGACGCGCTATTGAAAAACCTCAAAAATGCAAAAACTTCAATTTTTCAAACATATGACTATTTTACACCATTTTAAAGACAAGACTCTCGTTGATCTAACCACACTGTCCGATTTCAAAAAGGCTTTACCACGAAAGCAAAACATTAGATTATGTCAGCAGAGTACCCAGCCAGAAATAATCAGACACCCATTTTTCAAGCTAGCATATAATGTCACATAAACCCAAACCACAGCTAAATGCAGCACTAACCTTTGATGATCTTCATCAGATGACAACCCTAGGACATTATGTTATACAATACATGCATGTTTTGTTCAATCAAGTTCATATTTATATCAAAAAACAGCTTTTTACATTAGCATGTGACTAGCATGTGACTAGCATTCCCACCGAACACTGCCGGTGAACTTACTAAATTACTCACGATAAACGTTCACAAAAAGCATAACAATTATTTTAAGAATTATAGATACAGAACTCCTCTATGCACTCTATGTCCGATTTTAAAATAGCTTTTCGGTGAAAGCACATTTTGCAATATTCTCAGTAGATAGCCCGGCATCACAGGGCTAGCTATTTAGACACCCAGCAAGTTTAGCACTCACCAAAGTCAGATTTACTATAAGAAAAATGTTATTACCTTTGCTGTCTTCGTCAGAATGCACTCCCAGGACTTCTACTTCAATAACAAATGTTGGTTTGGTTCAAAATAATCCATAGTTATATCCAAACAGCGGCGTTTTGTTCGTGCATTCAAGACACTATCCGAAAGGGTAAATAAGGGTGACGAGCATGGCGCAATTCGTGACAATAAATTTCTAAATATTCCATTACCGTACTTCGAAGCATGTCAACCGCTGTTTAAAATCAATTTTTATGCCATTTTCTCATAAAAAAGCGATAATATTCCGACCGGGAATCTGCGTTTAGGTAAACAGACGTAAGAAGATAAAGCATGGGGTCGACTCGTGCACGCGCCTAAGCCCATAGTACTCTGATCGGCCACTTGCCAAAAGCGATAATGTGTTTCAGCCAGAGGCTGCCTCGATATCGTTCAGCTTTTTCCCGGGCTCTGAGAGCCTATGGGAGCCGTAGGAAGCTTCACGTTAGAGCAAAGATCCTCAGTCTTCAATAAAAAGAGCCAAGATGAAACACAACTTGTCAGACAGGCCACTTCATGCATGGAATCTTCTCAGGTTTTGGCCTGCCATTTGAGTTCTGTTATACTCACAGACAGCATTCAAACAGTTTTAGAAACTTTAGGGTGTTTTCTATCCAAAGCCAATAATTATATGCATATTCTAGTTACTGGGCAGGAGTAGTAACCAGATTAAATCGGGTACGTTTTTTATCGGGCCGTGTCAATACTGCCCCCTAACCCTAACAGGTTAAGAGTCATACATAGGCAGCCTGTTTTTCCTTTGGGGTTTGTGGGTGAATGTTTTCTGTCTAGTATTTTGTTTTTCCTGGCAGAACTGTTTGGCTGTCATTTTCGTGTTTTATTTTGCTAGTGTTCATTCAGTCATTAAAATCATTTAAGATGAACACATCCTCCGCTGCACCTTGGTCTCATTCTGACGACGGCCGTTACAATAGTATAATGTTAGAGCAGCAACAGTACACTATAGTATAATAGTAGAACAGTAACAGTAAACTATAGTATAATGATAGAGCAGTAACAGTAATCTATAGTATAATGGAAGAGCAGTAACAGAAAACAATAGTATAATGGTAGAGCAGTAACAGTGAACTATAGTATAATGATAGAGCAGTAACAGTAATATATAGTATAATGGTAGCGTAGCAACAGTAAACTATAGTATAATGATAGAGCAGCAACAGGAATATATAGTATAATGGTAGAGCAGTAACAGTAAACTATAGTATAATGGTAGAGCAGCAACAGTAAACTATAGTATAATGGTAGAGTAGCAACAGTAAACTATAGTATAATGGTAGAGCAGTAACAGTAATATATAGTATAATGGTAGAGCAGTAACAGTAATATATAGTATAATGATAGTAGCAACAGTAAACTATAGTATAATGATAGATCAGTAACAGTAATCTATAGTATAATGGTAGAGCAGCAACAGTAAACTATAGTATAATGGTAGAGTAGCAACAGTAAACTAAAGTATAATGGTAGAGCAGTAACAGTAATATATAGTATAATGGTAGAGCAGCAACAGTAAACTATAGTATAATGGTAGAGCAGCAACAGTAAACTATAGTATAATGGTAGAGCAGCAACAGTAAACTATGTATAATGGTAGAGCAGCAACAGTAAACTATAGTATAATGGTAGAGCAGCAACAGTAATATATGGTATAATGGTAGAGCAGTAACAGTAATATATAGTATAATGATAGAGCAGCAACAGTAATCTATAGTATAATGGTAGAGCAGCAACAGTACACTATAGTATAACGGTAGAGCAGCAACAGTACACTATAGTATAACGGTAGAGCAGCAATTGCAACTATAGTATAATGGTAGAGCAGCAACAGTAATCTATAGTATAATGGTAGAGCAGCAACAGTAAACTATAGTATAATGATAGAGCAGTAACAGTACACTATAGTATAATGGTAGAGCAGTAACAGTAAACTATAGTATAATGGTAGAGTAGCAACAGTAAACTATAATATAATGGTAGAGCAGTAACAGTAATATATAGTATAATGGTAGAGCAGTAACAGTAATATATAGTATAATGGTAGAGCAGTAACAGTAAACTATAGTATAATGGTAGAGTAGCAACAGTAAACTATAGTATAATGGTAGAGCAGCAACAGTAAACTATAGTATAATGGTAAAGTAGCAACAGTAAACTAAAGTATAATGGTAGAGCAGTAACAGTAATATATAGTATAATGATAGAGCAGCAACAGTAAACTATAGTATAATGGTAGAGCAGCAACAGTAAACTATAGTATAATGGTAGAGCAGCAACAGTACACTATAGTATAACGGTAGAGCAGCAACAGTACACTATAGTATAACGGTAGAGCAGCAACTGCAACTATAGTATAATGGTAGAGCAGCAACAGTAATGTATAGTATAATGGTAGAGCAGCAACAGTAAACTATAGTATAATGATAGAGCAGTAACAGTACACTATAGTATAATGGTAGAGCAGTAACAGTAAACTATAGTAGAATGGTAGAGTAGCAACAGTAAACTATAGTATAATGGTAGAGCAGTAACAGTAATATATAGTATAATGGTAGAGCAGTAACAGTAATATATAGTATAATGGTAGAGCAGTAACAGTAAACTATAGTATAATGGTAGAGTAGCAACAGTAAACTATAGTATAATGGTAGAGCAGCAACAGGAATATATAGTATAATGGTAGAGCAATAACAGTAAACTATAGTATAATGGTAGAGCAACAACAGTAAACTATAGTATAATGGTAGAGTAGCAACAGTAAACTATAGTATAATGGTAGAGCAGTAACAGTAATATATAGTTTAATGGTAGAGCAGTAACAGTAATATATAGTATAATGATAGAGTAGCAACAGTAAACTATAGTATAATGCTAGAGCAGTAACAGTAATCTATAGTATAATGGTAGAGCAGTAACAGTACAGTTTAATGGTAGAGTGTTTCTGCTTTATCATATATTTCTTCATCCAAGACGTTACAATACGTTGTTAATAAGAACTCATAATAATAATAATAATAATAATACTTGATTGACATTTATAGACGACTGTCCAGACGGTTACATATGAAGTGGTTTTGTCCGACAACTTTCGCTGGCCCCCTTTCCCACCAAGCCCCTGGACCCCTTTCCCACCAAGCCCCTGGAACCCTTTCCCACCAAGCCCCTGGAACCCTTTCCCACCAAGACCCTGGAACCCTTTCCCACCAAGCCCCTGGAACCCTTTCCCACCAAGCCCCTGGCCCCCTTTCCCACCAAGCCCCTGGCCCCCTTTCCCACCAAGCCCCTGGAACCCTTTCCCACCAAGCCCATGGAACCCTTTCCCACCAAGCCCCTGGCCCCCTTTCCCACCAAGCCCCTGGCCCCCTTTCCCACCAAGCCCCTGGACCCCTTTCCCACCAAGCCCCTGGCCCCCTTTCCCACCAAGACCCTGGCCCCCTTTCTTACCAAGCCCCTGGCCCCCTTTCCAAACACTCTGGGCTTTACTGAACTGTACTCATCCAGGACAAGATTAATTATTTTCATATTTATTAAACCATGGCCTCAAAAATACTACGGCCAGGAAAAATAGATATTCGAACTACCTATTATAGTGGCGGTTCTACTGGTCTAATCGGTTGCTGACGTAAATGTTGTACATGTTCACACAATATTTATACACAATAATATACACAATATACACAATATACCCAATATACACAATATACACAATATATATTGTGTGACCAAAAGTAATGCACTACATAGGGAATAGGGCCCTGGTCTAAAGTAATGCACTATATAGGGAATAGGGTTCTGGTCTATAGTAGTGCACTATATAGGGAATAGGGTTATTTAAGACGCAGATTTGGACATTGACACAGTTTTAAAGCAGTCAGCGAACGTCGGGCCGTATTTACTAAAAAACTTTTTTTGGGGACGGGGGTCTGAGAAAATTCATTCTACATTTTAACGTTTCCTCCCTTGTTGCTCTTTGGCCCAATATGTTTTTCTCTCTCTTCCTCTCCTCCTCTTCTTCTAAATCTCAACATCCAGACGATCAACAGACTAGATGTCAGTCTCCCTGCCTCTGGAATGTTGAAACCTCCTTTCCTTGCCTCCAAAAAAAAAAAAACGGGGGAAAAAATAAATCAGCGTACCCATTTTTTTGTGACGTTTTGGCATTGACTCAAATGCACTTCGTAGCTGACGCCTAGCATCATTAGGCAGCTATGTCATCCCTGTTACTGTGTGAAATACAATCTACGAGAAGCAGTGCTGTGAAACAGGAAGTCGACTTATCGCTTTGATTTTGGCTGATTCTGGCCAGAGACTGCAGAGAGCAGCACTCAGGGACTATAAATTTGCTTCCCAAATGGCGCTCTATATAGTTCACTAATTTTGACCTGGCCCCATAGGGTTCTGGTAAAAAGTAGTGGACTACTGTATATATGGAACAGGGTATCTTTTGGGATGCATCCTAAGACATTACAACAACCCTGTTCCTGGAGAGCTACCGTCCTGTACATTTTCGCTCCAATGCCAATCTAGAACACCCGATTCTAATAATTAGTTGGTTGATAAACTGAACCAGGTTAGTTACAACTGGGGTTGAAGCGAAAAACCTAAAGGAGTGTATCTCTCCAGGAACAGGGTTGGAGTGAAAAAGCTACAGGAGGGTAGGTCTCCAGGAACAGGGTTAAAGATAAAAACCTACAGGAGGGTAGCTCTCCAGGAACAGGGTTGGAGTGAAAAACCTACAAGAGGGTAGCTCTCCAGGAACAGGGTTGGAGTGAAAAACCTACAGGAGGGTAGCTCTCCAGGAACAGGGTTGGAGTGAAAAACCTACAGGAAGGTAGCTCTCCAGGAACAGGGTAGGGTGTTAAAAACCTACAGGAGGGTATCTCTCCGGGAACAGGGTTGGAGATAAAAACCTACAGGAGGGTAGCTCTCCAGGAACAGGGTTGGAGTGAAAAACCTACAGGAGGGTAGCTCTCCAGGAACAGGGTTGGAGTGAAAAACCTACAAGAGGGTAGCTCTCCAGGAACAGGGTTGGAGTGAAAAAGCTACAGGAGGGTAGCTCTCCAGGAACAGGGTTGGAGTGAAAAAGCTACAGGAGGGTAGCTCTCCAGGAACAAGGTAGGAGTTAAAAACCTACAGGAGGGTAGCTCTCCAGGAACAGGGTTGGAGGTAAAAACCTACAGGAGGGTAGCTCTCCAGGAACAGGGTTGGAGTGAAAAACCTACAGTAGGGTAGCTCTCCAGGAACAGGGGAGGAGTTAAAAACCTACAGGAGGGTAGCTCTCCAGGAACAGGGTAGGAGTTAAAAACCTACAGGAGGGTAGCTCTCCAGGAACAGGGTTGGAGTGAAAAAGCTACAGGAGGGTAGCTCTCCAGGAACAGGGTAGGAGTAGAAGAACTACAGGAGGGTAGCTCTCCAGGAACAGGGTTGGAGTGAAAAACCTACAGGAGGGTAGCTCTCCAGGAACAGGGTTGGAGGGAAAAACCTACAGGAGGGTAGCTCTCCAGGAACAGGGTTGGAGTGAAAGACCTACAGGAGGGTAGCTCTCCAGGAACAGGGTTGGAGTGAAAAACCTACAGGAGGGTAGCTCTCCAGGAACAGGGTTGGAGTGAAAAACCTACAAGAGGGTAGCTCTCCAGGAACAGGGTTGGAGTGAAAAACCTACAGGAGGGTAGCTCTCCAGGAACAGGGTTGGAGTGAAAAACCTACAGGAGGGTAGCTCTCCAGGAACAGGGTTGGAGTGAAAAAGCTACAGGAGGGTAGCTCTCCAGGAACAGGGTAGGAGTTAAAGAACTACAGGAGGGTAGCTCTCCAGGAACAGGGTTGGAGATGAAAACCTACAGGAGGGTAGCTCTCCAGGAACAGGGTTGTAGTGAAAAACCTACAGGAGGGTGGCTCTCCAGGAACAGGGTTGGAGTGAAAAACCTACAGGAAGGTGGCTCTCCAGGAACAGGGTTGGATTGAAAAACCTACAAGAGGGTAGGTCTCCAGGAACAGGGTTGGATTGAAAAACCTACAGGAGGGTAGCTCTCCAGGAACAGGGTTGGAGTGAAAAACCTACAGGAGGGTAGCTCTCCAGGAACAGGGTTGGATTGAAAAACCTACAAGAGGGTAGGTCTCCAGGAACAGGGTTGGACTGCCAGACCCACATGCACTATTTCGTTCTGGGACACTTTCACTGACATACTCCTGCACACGCAAGTAAAACAAATTGCATTACAGTTGACGTCTTTGTAGACAGACATGTTGGTCTAGATTACAGGTAGATATAAGAAATCCCAGCACCATGACAAGACAGCAGGCCAGAAGATAAGCAAGAAGGGTTTAACAGTATCTAAAGGGCTGATTCAAACAGGGCTGATGACAGCTCAAATAGTTGGTTAATCAGATAGGAGGTTAATCAGATAGGAGTTTAATCAGATAGTTGATTAATCAGATAGGAGGTTAAATCAGATAGGAATTTATTTCAGATAGGAGGTTAATCAGATAGGAGGTTAATCAGATAGGAGGTTATTTAGATAGGAGGTTATTTAGATAGGAGGTTAATCAGATAGGAGGTTAATTAGATAGGAGGTTAATCAGATAGTTGATTAATCAGATAGTTGATTAATCAGATAGGAGGTTATTTAGATAGGAGGTTAATCAGATAGGAGGTTATTCAGATAGGAGGTTAATCAGATAGGAGGTTAATCAGATAGGAGGATAATCAGATAGGAGGTTATTTAGATAGGAGGTTAATCAGATAGTTGATTAATCAGATAGGAGGTTAATCAGATACGAGGTTAATCAGATATGAGTTTAATCAGATATGAGGTTAATCAGATAGGAGGTTAATCAGATAGTTGATTAATCAGATAGGAGGTTCATCAGATAGGAGGTTAATCCGATAGTTGATTAATTAGATAGGAGGTTAATCAGATCACTGTGATGACAGAGGAGAGATAGTGAAGAAGGAATGTGAGTTTAAGCTGATGTGAAATGTGTCATAGAAATGGAGGGAAGAGTTGCCAACTCTGTAGTTTCACTTTTATTACACGCTATTTGGGGGTTCTATATAGAACCTGTTGGTTCTTTGGACAAGATTTTAGAACAAAACAAAAAAAGGTTATATATATATATATATATATATATATATATATATATATATATATATATATATATATATATATATAAACCCACTGAAGGAAATTAATCTTGAGGGTTCTATGCCTACCCTAGATTGTAATGTGGGATTTAGTTAACAACAGCTAACAAAACCTAACACCGTCACATCAAATTCTGAAAGGACTTTATAAATAGCTGCTTTTAATTAGTTTTAGCTGTTTTGCATTGAAATGTATTGTATATCCATATTAATGGTGCTGCCGCATGATTTCACTCACTATGGAAAGGGGGACATCGAATTCGTATTCTGCGTCATTTTTACAGAGGTCGGAGAGGCAAACAGCAAAGTTCATACAAACCTGTGCTGTTGCAAACTAAATGCTAGCTAGAAGCACGAGGAAATAATGTTTTTAATAAAAGGATACCCTCTTAGCTAAAAAAAAGGGGTTCAATTCAAATTTCATCTGCAATTTCCAATTAAAAAACCAACTGCCATTCCAGCATGTGATGCAAGAGAACTGCGGTTGAACTTACAAATAGCCTACCAATAAGCATGTTATTCGTACATTTATTAAGGTAAGCAAAGTTGATTATTTAATTTAAATATATGAAGGAAAAGTTATATTGTAAATTATAGCTAGATACTGTAGATAAGGTTGTTTTAGAATTCGAGCACCGTTTGTAAGATAGCTAGCTAGCTAACGAGGTGGGCTATTATTCAACGAGGTGGGCTATTATTCAAACAAAGAGATGCCTCTCTGGCCACCAGTGTATATTTCAAAACTACACTGAGTGTACAAAACATTAGGAGCATCTGCTCTTTCCGTTACATAGACTGATAACTTACTGATAACTTATTGCCTTACTGATAGCACTTTTTACATCCACTTCAATCAGTGTAGATGAAGGGGATGAGACAGGTTAAATAAGGATTTCTAAGCCTGGAGATAATTGAAACATGGATTGTGTATGTGTGCCAGTCAGAGGGTGAATGGGCAAGACAAAAATATTTAAGTGCCTTTGAATGGGGTATGGTAGTTGGTGCCAGGCACACTGGTTTGAGAGTGTCAAGAACTGCCACATTGCTGGGTTGTTCACGCTCAACAGTTTCCCATGTGTATGAAGAATGGTCCAATACCCAAAGGACATCCAGTCAACTTGACACAACTGTGGGAAGCATTGGAGTCTACATGGGCCAGCATCCCTGTGGAATGCTTTTGACACCTTGTAGAGTCCATGCCCCGACAAATTGAGGCTGTTCTGCAACTCAATATTAGGAAGGTGTTCTTAATGTTCGGTTCAGTCAAGACGAGCCTTTTGGGGTTCTGTATTTGGTTCAGTGAAGAAGAACCCTTTGGGGCTCTATATTTGGTTCAGACAAGAAGAGCCTTTTGGGGTTCTATATTTGGTTCAGTGAAGAAGAACCCCTAGAGTTCTATATAGAACTTTTAGGGGTTCCATACATGAAGAAAGCGACAGAACCCTTTTTGGTTTTATATGGAACCTTTTTTCCTTTTTTGTACAGTGGAAAGGAAAGGGGTAGAATGATACATCCCTGGTGAGTTCCTCTTGGAGGGCTCAGGAGGTCGTTCCCACTTGGGGCATTTATAAATTGGTCCTAAAAAGTCCCAAAACTTCACCAAACACCCAATGGGTCTCTACGATAATCCTCTAAAATGCTTCTATAGACAGAGCTATCCAAATGACTTTCCTTCGGGCAAATTACCCATGAATCAAAGGTAGAGCAGTCCTTGACAAATGAGAACGTGTAGTAGAAACGCTTGGGCGTAACATTTCCCAGATTGCACGTGTTTACATGCACATACACAAACTTCTAACATCTTGAAGTTGAGAAATTTTTTTGCTCAACACAATGAGACCATTAGGAAGTAATTGGAGCAGTACATTCCTGAGGACGCACCACGATAAAGTAAAGTATCTCTATTAAATAAAGTATCTCTATTAAATAAAGTATCTCTATTAAATGATAGAGATGTCTCCTCTACATTTTATCACTAGATGATCTGTACGCGACATTACGTTATGTGTCCCTGTATTTACATGTATATTTCCGTGGACGTTACATTATGTGCCGTTCATAGAGTATCTTTTGAGGTTGATACATGATCTGTGACGTGCTGTGATGCATCATTAATGGCTTATATTTTCTCAACGGTGAGTTCTCTACGTGTGTTTTAATGGATGTAGTTGGCATCTAGCCACAGCTCAGATGGGGAAGTTCGTAGGTCATGTATTCTACTGTGTGTGTGCTAGCGTGCGTGTGTGCGTACGTGCGTGTGTCTGTGCGTGTGTGTGTGTGCGTGTAGGGCATGCGTGTGTGCCTGTGAGTGTGTGTAAGTGCGTGTGTGTGTGCGTGTGTCTGTGTGTGTGTGCGTGTGTCGTGTGTGTGTGTGTGTGTGTCTGTGTGTGTGTGTCTGTGTCTGTGCGTCTATGCATGCACGTGTGGTGTGTGTGTGTGTGTGTGTGTGTGTGTGTGTGTGTGTGTGTGTGTGTGTGTGTGTGTGTGTGTGTGTGTGTGTGTGTGTGTGTGTGTGTGTGTGATCATGAGTTGTACTGTATGATGTAGTGGCTGCAGTGTTTCTACCTCAAAACCCTGGACAATGTCACCCTGTTGCCCTCAGGGTGTAAACCATGGGAACCAGGCTAGTTCCTCTGATGATGCGACACACACACACGCATACACACATGCACCCACACAAACACATACACACACACACAAATACCCTTTAACACTCACACAGACACACAAACACATACATACGCTCACACACACACATACACACACACACACGCATACACACACGCACCCACACAAACACGCATACACAAACACATACACACACACACATACACTTTCACACTCACACAGACACACACACACACACACACACATAGACACACACACACACATACACATTCACACTCACACACAAACACACACACACAGACACACAGACACAAGCGCTCACGTATAAACTCCAAACGTGACACTCATCACAGGGGAAATATGCTTTAGAGCCAAACAAGTGGGGACCCAGCTTTGTGTGCAGATGTACCGACAGGAAAGAGGGTGCTGTGTTTTCCCACAGATCCCTGTATTGTAGAGGTTCACCCTATTGAAGCAGACCGTGTCGTGTGTTCAGTCTGCCCCATTCACACTTCACTGGGTCATTATCAATGAGACACAGACCTCTGACGGTGACGATGGAAGGCTCTGTTATCTGAGACCCGGTTAAGGGGTTTTGAAGTGTACTGTCCTAGATGGCACCCGTATTCCCTACATTGTGCACTACTTTTGCCAGATACATACAGTATGGGCCTTTGTAAAAAAGTAGTACACTATATATGGGGAAAATGGTGCCACAAACACATCACACACACACACACACACACACACACACACAACACACACAAACACATACCATAGGGCCCTGGTCTAAAGTAGTGCACTATATAGGGAATAGGGTGCCATTGGCCATAGGGCCCTGGACTAAAGTAGCACTAAATAGGGAATAGGGTGCCATTGGCCATAGGGCCCTGGTCTAAAGTAGTGCACTATATAGGGGAAAGGGTGTCTTTTGGGAAGTAGACAAAAAGGACGCTTGGGTATCTTGACTTGGCAAACTTCTGATCAGCATCCAATCAACCCCCCCAAATCTGAGGCCAATTCTCCATCTCGATATGATGCCAATTCTCCATCTCGATATGATGCCAATTCTCCATCTCTATATGATGCCAATTCTCCATCTCGATATGATGCCAATTCTCCATCTCTATATGATGCCAATTCTCCATCTCGATATGATGCCAATTCTCCATCTCAATCTCCACACACGCAAAAATCATTAGCATTTAACGTTTTTCTCCCCATTGGTTTAAACAGTAGAGGTTTAAATGAGACTGTTAACACCCAATGGCTTCTTGGGGCCCTGAAGAACACTTAGGAGTAGAGGGAAGGAGAGATGGAGGGATAGAGGGAAGGAGGGATAGAGGGATAGAGGGAGGAGAGGGAAGGAGGGATAGAGGGAGGAGAGGGAAGGAGGGATAGAGGGAGGAGGGATAGAGGGAGCAGAGGGAAGGAGGGATAGAGGGAAGGAGGGATAGAGGGAGCAGAGGGAAGGAGGGATAGAGGGAGGAGAGGGAAGGAGGGATAGAGGGAGGAGAGGGAAGGAGGGATAGAGGGAGGAGACGGAAGGAGGGAAGGAGGGATAGAGGGATTAGAGGGAGTAGAGGGAAGGAGGGATAGAGGGAGGAGAGGGAAGGAGGGATAGAGGGAGGAGAGGGAAGGAGGGAAGGAGGGAGGAGACGGAAGGAGGGAAGGAGGGATAGAGGGATTAGAGGGAGTAGAGGGAAGGAGGGATAGAGGGAGGAGAGGGAAGGAGGGATAGAGGGAGGAGAGGGAAGGAGGGATAGAGGGAGTAGAGGGATAGAGGGAGGAGGGAAGGAGGGATAGAGGGAGGAGAGGGAAGGAGGGATAGAGGGAGGAGAGGGAAGGAGGGATAGAGGGAGCAGAGGGAAGGAGGGATAGAGGGAAGGAGGGATAGAGGGAGTAGAGGGAAGGAGGGATAGAGGGAAGGAGGGATAGAGGGAGGAGAGGGAAGGAGGGATAGAGGGAGGAGAGAGAAGGATGGATAAAGGGAGTAGAGAGAAGGAGGGATAGAGGGAGGAGAGGGAAGGAGGGAAGGAGGGAGGAGACGGAAGGAGGGAAGGAGGGATAGAGGGATTAGAGGGAGTAGAGGGAAGGAGGGATAGAGGGAGTAGAGGGATAGAGGGAGGAGGGAAGGAGGGAAGGAGGGATAGAGGAAGTGCAGGAAAGGAGGGATAGAGGGAGTAGAGGGATAGAGGGAGGAGGGAAGGAGGGAAGGAGGGATAGAGGAAGTGCAGGAAAGGAGGGATAGAGGGAGTAGAGGGAAGGAGGGAAGGAGGGAATAGAGGGAAGGAGGGATAGAGGGAAGGAGGGAAGGAGGGATAGAGGGGTAGAGGGAAGGAGGGAAGGAGGGATAGAGGGAGAGTTATTTAGTCGTTCACTCTTTGAAAGAGAGACTATGAAGAAGAATGCCATTTACCACAACAAATGGTTTCAAACGACGGTCGGAAAATGCCAGAAGATTACCCCCAAGTCATTAAGTCTGTTATATTGGTTAGAGGTATGAAGTGGGTGGATGGGGGGGATGTGGGTAACCAAGTCATTAAGTCTGTTATATTTGTTAGAGGTAGGAAGTGGGTGGATGGGGGGGATGTGGGTAACCAAGTCATTAAGTCTGTTATATTGGTTAGAGGTATGAAGTGGGTGGATGGGGGGGATGTGGGTAACCAAGTCATTAAGTCTGTTATATTTGTTAGAGGTAGGAAGTGGGTGGATGGGGGGGATGTGGGTAACCAAGTCATTAAGTCTGTTATATTGGTTAGAGGTAGGAAGTGGGTGGATGGGGGCGATGTGGGTAACCAAGTCATTAAGTCTGTTATATTTGTTAGAGGTAGGAAGTGGGTGGATGGGGGGGATGTGGGTAACCAAGTCATTAAGTCTGTTATATTGGTTAGAGGTATGAAGTGGGTGGATGGGGGGGATGTGGGTAACCAAGTCATTAAGTCTGTTATATTTGTTAGAGGTAGGAAGTGGGTGGATGGGGGGGATGTGGGTACCAAGTCATTAAGTCTGTTATATTTGTTAGAGGTAGGAAGTGGGTGGATGGGGGGGATGTGGGTAACCAAGTCATTAAGTCTGTTATATTTGTTAGAGGTAGGAAGTGGGTGGATGGGGGGGATGTGGGTAATCAAGTCATTAAGTCTGTTATATTTGTTAGAGGTAGGAAGTGGGTGGATGGGGGGGATGTGGGTAACCAAGTCATTAAGTCTGTTATATTTGTTAGAGGTATGAAGTGGGTGGATGGGGGGGATGTGGGTAACCAAGTCATTAAGTCTGTTATATTTGTTAGAGGTAGGAAGTGGGTGGATGGGGGGGATGTGGGTAACCAAGTCATTAAGTCTGTTATATTTGTTAGAGGTAGGAAGTGGGTGGATGGGGGGATGTGGGTAACCAAGTCATTAAGTCTGTTATATTTGTTAGAGGTAGGAAGTGGGTGGATGGGGGGGATGTGGGTAACCAAGTCATTAAGTCTGTTATATTTGTGGGTAGGAGGGGGGTGGGGGAGGGGCCAAGCTGCGGTGGAGGTGGGGGGGGATGTGGGTAACCAAGTCATTAAGTCTGTTATATTTGTTAGAGGTAGGAAGTGGGTGGATGGGGGGATGTGGGTAACCAGGAGGATTAGTAACAACAACCACATAAGAAAAGACTACAGACCTGAGTAATCACAACGTTTTCACCAATAGATTGCATTGAGTATTTTTTATTGTAACAGCAAAGTAAGTTTATAAGAACTGTTTTTTATGAACTATAATGATGCTGAAAAACCAATAAACTAAAGTCAATTAAGGAGTCTCTTTTTTACCATTTTAACAACAACCATCAGTTATAAAACTTGGCATGTTATTAGAAAAGTGGGTGTTTAGGGTTAAACACCCGCTAGATAACAACAAAGAAAATGCCCGACTGAAGTCACATTTACGAGAAGTAAATGTGAAGTAACAAACATCTTGGTTTTTGTTTGCCATCTTTGTTGTTGATTGGAAACAGACAACCAAACGAATCTACGTCGGTACGTTATATTGCCCAACTCAAACATGGTGTGTTTTACTTGACACGACTGTGAGGATTTTATTTGAGGAGATTCTTCCGTCCTTGTTACAATCCGGACGTTAGTGACAACATCGGCTGCCAAGTCAGAGATAAGACGAAATACCAAGTCAGAGATAATAGGCCATATCAAGTCAGAGATAAGAGGCCATACCAAGTCAGAGATAAGAGGCCATACCAAGTCAGAGATAAGAGGTCATACCACCACTGGCGGCTACACACTCTTTAGATCTATTGTCTGAATGCCAGTCCGTAGAGGAGATGGTACTGTTGGTTGTTTCTAACTGTGTATTGCAGGTATATGCATATATTCCTTGTGACTGTAAATGTTCATTGTGTGGTTCATTGGTTCGTTGACACTGCAAAGTATTTCCTGTTGTGGGGTGGAGGGGGGGCAATAACACATTCTGTGGACATTACATTTGTCTTTCCTTTGCTGAAAGACCCATGGTCGATATACATACCAGATATGTGTACTCCAGTCACATGACTTCGACTCGACCCGACTTGATATAAAATAAAATAACTTGAAGCTTGACTTGGACTTAGAGCCTCAAGACTCAGGATTCGACTTTGACTTGAGACTGATGACTTGAAATGATCTGGCCAGATTTTTGTAACTCAGTTTGTAGCACAGAGCCTACTTGATTACTCTCCACGCTGTCAGAGATAGTATCACACTTGCAAAAACAAAACAAAAAACGGATTAGCTAGTGAAACGCACATTCGGCCCTCTGATTGAACCAGCAAATTGTCAAGGTCAACACGGGTCGGGTGAGCTAGCACAGAGGGAAGAATGATGTACATGAACCCTGGATTGCTGATTACTACGTGTTGGCCAATGAGAGGCTTTGAAGTCACAGGTCAGCCATATTGTCTCTACTCAGAAAAACAGTCCTCTACAGTAACAGTAGCCCTTTCTAAAAAATTATACTTTTAGGAAAATGTTTTATTTTAGCACCTTCCTAATATTGACCCCCCTCCCCCTCTTTTGTCCTCAGAACAGCCCTAATATGTCAGGGCATGGACTACAAGGTGTCGAAAGCGTTCCACAGGGATGCTGGTCCATGTTGACTCCAATGCTTCCCACAGTTGTGTCAAGTTGGCTGGATGTCCTTTGGGTGGTGGACCATTCTTGGTACACACGGGAAAACTGTTGAGGGTGAAAAAACCCAGCAGCGTTGCAGTTCTTGACTCAAAGTGGTGCGTTTTGCACCTACTACCATACACCGTTCAAAGGCACTTGCATATTTTGCCTTGAGAGAAGGGTGTTAGGTCATGGGAGAGGGCAGGGAGGCGGGCAGGGAGAGTTGGCCTAGAGAACTGGAGGTCTGGAGCTCCAGGGAGTAAGCTATACTCTCTCAGGCCCAGGGAGAGGGCAGGAAGGTGGGCAGGGAGTGTTGGCCTAGAGGTCTGGAGCTCCAGTGTAAAGCGTGGAACTCCAGAGAGGGTCTGACCCTGATGTTATCAAGATATGAACCCCAGCTTCACAGGCTGCAGAGACCTAGCTGGCTAATGGAAACCAGATGCTAGATAACTTCCAACACATACACACACACACACACACACACACACACACACACACACACACACACACACACACACACACACACACACACACACACACACACACACACACACACACACACACACACACACACACACACGATGCCTGGGCACGGTACAGGAGGAGGATTTGATTTGAAAGGAGGGGGGGTATGGGAGGGGGAGATGTGTGTGTGTGTGTGTGTGTGTGTGTGTGTGTGTGTGTGTGTGTGTGTGTGTGTGTGTGTGTGTGTGTGTGTGTGTGTGTGTGCCCACACTGTATGTACTTGACAGAGGTTTGTTCAAGTCGGTTTGCTGTTTCACTGCTGCAACCGTCATGTAATTCCCCAAAGGATATGTGGTGCATTAAGCAATGATCTGGCCTGGGTCTCTGGGTCTCTGCGTCTCTGGGTCTCTGGGTCTCTGGGTCTCTGGGTCTCTGGGTCTCTGCGTCTCTGCGCCTCTGCGCCTCTGCGTCTCTGGGTCTCTGGGTCTCTGGGTCGCTGGGTCTCTGCGCCTCTGCGCCTCTGGGTCCTCTGCGCCTCTGGGTCTCTGCGCCTCTGGGTCTCGGGGTCTCTGGGTCTCGGGGTCTCTGGGTCTCGGGGTCTCTGCGTCTCTGGGTCTCTGGGTCTCTGCGTCTCTGGGTCTCTGCGTCTCTGCGTCTCTGCGTCTCTGCGTCTCTGGGTCTCTGCGTCTCTGCGTCTCTGCGTCTCTGCGTCTCTGCGTCTCTGGGTCTCTGGGTCTCTGGGTCTCTGGGTCTCTGGGTGTAGATGTAGTTTATTTTGAAGGGATCAGTGTCAGGCCTACTGCTGGGTTGGGAGACATGTAGGCTGAGGAGGAGAGTAGTGGAAGAGGAGAAGGTAGAGGTTGAGGTGCATACAGCCCGTCTCTGGGGATCTGGGGATCTGGTGCTGGGGATCTGGGGTATTGGGGCCGGGGATCTGGGGAGCTGGTGCTGGGGTTCTGGGGTATTGGGGCTGGGGATCTGGGTTATTGGGGCTGGGGAATTGGGACTGGGGATCTGGGGTATTGGGGCTGGGGATCTGGGGTATTGGGGCTGGGGATCTGGGGATCTGGGGAGTTGGGGCTGGGGATCTGGGGTATTGGGGCTGGGGATCTGGGTTATTGGGGCTGGGGATCTGGGGATCTGGGGAATTGGGGCTGGGGATCTGGGGTATTGGGGCTGGGGTTCTGGGGTATTGGGGCTGGGGATCTGGGGTACTGGGGAATTGGGGCTGGGGTACTGGGGATCTGGGGTACTGGGGAATTGGGGCTGGGGATCTGGGGCTCGATATCTGGGGCTGGGGAAGTGGGGATCTGGGGTATTGGGGCTGGGGAAGTGGGGCTGGGGTTCTGGGGTATTGGGGCAGGGGATCTGGGGTACTGGGGCTGGGGAATTGGGGCTGGGGATCTGGGGTACTGGTGCTGGGGATCTGGGGTATTGGGGCCGGGGATCTGGGGATCTGGTGCTGGGGTTCTGGGGTATTGGGGCTGGGGATCTGGGGTATTGGGGCTGGGGATCTGGGGTGCTGGGGTACTGGGGCTGGGCATCTGGGGTACTGGGGAATTGGGGCTGGGGATCTGGGGCTCGATATCTGGGGCGCTGGGGTACTGGGGCTGGGGATCTGGGGTACTGGGGAATTGGGGCTGGGGATCTGGGGCTCGATATCTGGGGCTGGGGAACTGGGGATCTGGGGTATTTGGGCTGGAGTTCTGGGGTATTGGGGCAGGGGATCTGGGGTACTGGGGCTGGGGAATTGGGGCTGGGGATCTGGGGTATTGGGGCCGGGGATCTGGGGATCTGGTGCTGGGATTCTGGGGTATTGGGGCTGGGGATCTGGGGTATTGGGGCTGGGGATCTGGGGAATTGGGGCTGGGGATTTGGGGTATTGGGGCTGGGGATCTGGGGTATTGGGGCTGGGGATCTGGGGAGTTGGGGATCTGGGGTATTGGGGCTGGGGATCTAGGGTATTGGGGCTGGGGATCTGGGGATCTGGGGAATTGGGGCTGGGGATCTGGGGTTTTGGGGCTGGGATTCTGGGGTATTGGGGCTGGGGATCTGGGGTGCTGGGGAATTGGGGCTGGGGTACTGGGGCTGGGGTACTGGGGTACTGGGGAATTGGGGCTGGGGATCTGGGGCTCGATATCTGAGGCTGGGGAACTGGGGATCTGGGGTATTGGGGCTGGGGAAGTGGGGCTGAGGTTCTGGGGTATTGGGGCAGGGGATCTGGGGTGCTGGGGCTGGGGAATTGGGGCTGGGGATCTGGGGTACTGGGGATCTGGGGTACTGGGGTACTGGGGATCTGGGGAATTTGGGCTGGGGATCTGGGGTACTGGGGCTGGGGATCTGGGGTACTGGGGCTGGGGATCTGGGGTATTGGGGCTGGGGTACTGGGGCTGGGGATCTGGGGTACTGGGGCTGGGGATCTGGGGTTTTGGGGCTGGGTAACTGGGGCTGGGGATTTGGGGAATTGGTGCTGGGGATCTGGGGTATTGGGGCTGGGGATCTGGGGTATTGGGGCTGGGGAAGTGGGGCTGGGGATCTGGTGTACTGGGGAATTGGGGCTGGGGATCTGTAAGTTCATGCATGTCGTTATGACTAGATGATATTGTAGTGAATTTTATCAAAGACTCTATGAGGCCCTAGAAACAGAGAAGCAACAATCCCCTCACACACACACACACACACACACACACACACACACACACACACACACACACACACACACACACACACACACACAGAGAGAGAGAGAGAAGCAGGGAAGCAACAATGCACTTAAGATCAATGAACACTGAGACAGGAAGAGGCAGAGCTGCCATCTGCCAATCAGGGCAGGCCTCAGGGAGCAGAGTCTGACGCAAACCAGGAAGCCACCTGATGTGAGCGGGGTCAGATAAACGGAGTAGCATGGGTGGTCACACAGGACAGGTGCTTCCTTAACGCCCCCCTTCGCACACATTCTCTCACACACACACAAACACAAAGAGATTCCCTCAGACAGGGCCAGGTGGGGCGGGGGGACAAGGGGGACAGTGATGACGAAGGACAGGGCACGCATACGTACCCTCACACACACACACACACACACACACACACACACACACACACACACACACACACACACACACACACACACACACACACACACACACACACACACACACACACACACACACACACACACACACACACACAGACCTCTGACAACAAGCAGGAAACTCTAGAGAGCAGGCTATTTTCTACCTGGATGTGTCTCAAATGGTACCCTTTTCCCCAAGTAGTGCCCTATGTAGGGAATATGGCTCAAGTCTATAGTAGTGCCCTATGTAGGGAATAGGGATCTAGTCTATAGTAGTGCCCTATGTAGGGAATAGGGATCTAGTCTATAGTAGTGCACTATGTAGGGAATAGGGCTCTGGTCTATAGTAGTGCCCTATGTAGGGAATAAGGCTCTAGTCTATAGTAGTGCACTATATAGGGAATGGGGTGACATTTGGGATTTAGGCAATATAACCGGAATGTTACACAAACAGTCCTGAATTAAGAGTTCCTGGATGTTGATCTATGAAGGGGACAATACAGAGATGAATGCAACTTGAGGGGAGACCATACTGTACTGCAGCAAGCATCCCAGGAGTGAGAGGGGAAAGGGGGGATAAGGGGGGGTCCGAGAAGAGGGAGGGGATAAGAGGGGAGTCTGAGTCAGCGAAGAAATGTGCACGTACACAGGTCCTACTCTCTCTCTCTCTCTCTCGCTCTCTCTCTCCCTCTCTCTCTCTCTCTCTCTCTCTCTCTCTCTCTCGCTCTCTCTCTCCCCCTCTCTCTCTCTCTCTCTCTGTCTCTCTGTCTCTCTCTCTGTATCTCTGTCTCTCTCTCTCTGTCTCTCTCTCTCTCTGTCTCTCTCTCTCTGTCTCTCTCTCTCTGTCTCTCTCACACACACATACACACACACAGCATACACACACATTTGGAACTGATTAAACTCTTGAACTGACGAACGCTGCAACTCAAGATGAGCGACTGCAGATTCCTTCCCAGTGTATGTGTGTCTGCAGATGTTGTCCAAGAGGTCTACACTTCCTGGCTTGATTGAACCACTCAAACGACTAGACAACAATGGTGAAATGTACTACATCTACCATCTACCATCTATGTCTACCATCTACGTCTACCATCTACCATCTGTAAAGTCCACGGAGAATAAGAGCACCTCCTCCAAGCTGCCCACTGCACTTAGGCTAGGAAACACTGTTACCACCGATAAATCCACAATAATTGAGAATTTCAATAAGCATTTTTCTTTGGCTGGCCATGCTTTCCACCTGGCTACCCCTACCCCGGTCAACAGCCCAGCGCTCCCCACAGCAACTCGCCCAAACCTCCCCCACTTCTCCTTCACCCAAATCCAGATAGCTGATGTTCTGAAAGAGCTGCAAAATCTGGACCCCTACAAATCAGCCGGGCTAGACAATCTGGACCCTCTCTTTCTAAAATTATCTGCCAAAATTGTTGCAACCCCTATTACTAGCCCGTTCAACCTCTCTTTCGTATCGTCTGAGATTCCCATAGATTGGAAAGCTGCCAGGGTCATCCCCCTCTTCAAAGGGCGAGACACTCTAGACCCAAACTGCTACAGACCTATATCTATCCTGCCCTGCCTTTCTAAGGTCTTTGAAAGCCAAGTTAACAAACAGATTATCGACCATTTCGAATTTCACCGTACCTTCTCCGCTATGCAATCTGGTTTCAGAGCTGGTCATGGGTGCACCTCAGCCACGCTCAAGGTCCTAAATGATATCATAACTGCCATCGATAAGAGATATTACTGTGCAGCTGTATTCATCGACCTGGCCAAAGCTTTCGACTCTGTCAATCACCACATTCTTATCGGCAAACTCAACAGCCTTGGTTTCTCAAATGATTGCATCGCCTGGTTCACCAACTACTTCTCCGATAGAGTTCAGTATGTCAAATTGGAGGGCCTGTTGTCTGGACCTCTGGCAGTCTCTATGGGGGTGCCACAGGGTTCAACCTTAGGCTGACTCTTTTCTCTGTATACATCAATGATGCTGCTCTCGCTGCTGGTGATTCTTTGATCCACCTCTACGCAGACGACACCATTCTGTATACTTCTGGCCCCTCTTTGGACACTGTGTTAACTAACCTCCAGACGAGCTTCAATGCCATACAACACTCCTTCCGTGGCCTCCAACTGCTCTTAAATGCAAGTAAAACTAAATGCATGCTATTCAACCGATTGCTGCCCGCACCTGCCCGCCCATCCAGCATCACTACTCTGGATGGTTCTGACTTAGAATATGTGGACAACTACAAATACCTAGGTGTTTGGTTAGACTGTAAACTCTCCTTCCAGACTCACATTAAACATCTCAAATCCAAAATTAAATCTAGAATCGGCTTCCTATTTCGCAACAAAGCATCCTTCACTCATGCTGCCAAACATACCCTCGTAAAACTGACCATCCTACCGATCCTCGACTTCAGCGATGTCATTTACAAAATAGCCTCCCACACTCTACTCAACAAATTTGATGCAGTCTATCACAGCGTTTTGTCACCAAAGCTCCATATACTACCCACCACTGCGACCTGTATGCTCTCGTTGGCTGGCCCTCGCTTCATACTCGTCGCCAAACCCACTGGCTCCCGGTCATCTACAAGTCTCTGCTAGGTAAAGCCCCACCTTATCTCAGCTCACTGGTCACCATAGCAGCACCCACCCGTAGCACGCGCTCCAGCAGGTATATCTCACTGGTCACCCCCAAAGCCAATTCTTCCTTTGGCTGCCTCTCCTTCCAGTTCTCTGCTGCCAATCACTGGAACGAACTGCAAAAATCTCTGAAGCTGGAGACTCATATCTCCCTCACTAGCTTTAAGCACCAGCTGTCAGAGCAGCTCACAGATCACTGCACCTGTACATAGCTCATCTGTAAATAGCCCATCCAATCTACCTCATCCCCATAATGTATTTATTTATCTTGCTCCTTTGAAACCCAATATTTCTACTTGCATTAATCTTCTGCACATCCTACCATTCCAGTGTTTAATTGCTATATTGTAATTACTTCACCACCATGGCCTATTTATTGCCTTACCTCTCTTATCCTACCTCATTTGCACATGCTGTATATAGATTTTTCTTCTGTATTATTGATTGTATGTTTGTTTTTTCCATGTGTAACTCTGTGTTGTTGAATATATCAAACTGCTTTGCTTTACCTTGGCCAGGTCGCAGTTGCAAATGAGAACTTGTTCTCAACTAGCCTACCTGGTTACCATCTACCATCCACATCTAAAATTGACATCCACCATCTGCCATCTAGCATCTACATCAACCATCTAAATACACCATCCACCATCTACATCCACCATCTAACATCTACATCTACCATCCACCATCTACCATCTACCATCTATATCTACATCTACCATCTACATCTACCATCTATCATCTCCATCTACCATCTACCATCTACATCCACATCCACCATCTATCATCTCCATCTACATCTACCATCTACATCTACCATCTACCATCTACCATCTACATCTACCATCTACATCCACATCAACCATCTACCATCTACATCTACCATCTATCATCTCCATCTACCATCTACCATCTACA
Source organism: Salmo salar (assembly GCF_965601325.2). Classification (NCBI taxonomy): domain Eukaryota; kingdom Metazoa; phylum Chordata; class Actinopteri; order Salmoniformes; family Salmonidae; genus Salmo; species Salmo salar. The sequence continues at coordinate 26,217,123 of NC_138305.1, forward strand.
TCTACCATCTACATCTACCATCTACCATCTCCCATCTCTATCTACATATACCATATACCATCTATATCTACCTTCTACCATCTACATCTACCATCTACCATCTACATCCACCATCTACATCCACCATCTACATCTGCCATCTACATCTACCATCTACAGCTACCATCTACATCTACCATCTACCATCTCCCATCTACATCTACCAGCTACCATCTCCATCTACATATACCATACACCATCTAACATCGCCCTAATCTGAGGAAATAACTGATGATACTAAGATAGTTTTCCAGAGCTCTGTGTAGTATGACGCCTCCATTTTCCATGGTTATCTGTGACATGGGAGCCGATGGGGATCATGATTTGTGGAGGTGGTTA